>NW_027368949.1:0-46170 GCF_046119375.1 Phyllobates terribilis | reverse complement strand
AGAGAGTGAGATGCCAGCTCCTTTCATTCAGTCAGTAGCTTCAATCATTTCTGGTATATGAATAACATGATGTTTTTCAATGGCAAAAATCAATGAATATTGTAAATGCACAAACAGTAATTTCTCCGCATTGCAAGGTGCAATTCTGAAATTTTTTGCTTTTTCCTGCTCCTCTTAGCATGATAAAGAAGATTCAAAGAGAGTGAGATGCCAGCTCCTTTCATTCAGTCAGTAGCTTCAATGATTTCTGGACGTTTTTCAATGGCAAAAATCAATGAATATTGTAAATGCACAAACAGTAATTTCTCCGCATTGCAAAGTGCATTTCTGAAATTTTTTGCTTTTTCCTGCTCCTCTTAGCGTGATAAACAAGATTCAAAGAGAGTGAGATGCCAGCTCCTTTCATTCAGTCAGTAGCTTCAATCATTTCTGGACGTTTTTCAATGGCAAAAATCAATGAATATTGTAAATGCACAAACAGTAATTTCTCCGCATTGCAAGGTGCAATTCTGAAATTTTTTGCTTTTTCCTGCTCCTCTTAGCATGATAAAGAAGATTCAAAGAGAGTGAGATGCCAGCTCCTTTCATTCAGTCAGTAGCTTCAAACATTTCTGGTATATGAATAACATGATGTTTTTCAATGGCAAAAATCAATGAATATTGTAAATGCACAAACAGTAATTTCTCCTCATTGCAAGGTGCAATTCTAAAATTTTTTGCTTTTTCCTGCTCCTCTTAGCATGATAAAGAAGATTCAAAGAGAGTGAGATGCCAGCTCCTTTCATTCAGTCAGTAGCTTCAAACATTTCTGGACGTTTTTCAATGGCAAAAATCAATGAATATTGTAAATGCACAAACAGTAATTTCTCCGCATTGCAAGGTGCAATTCTGAAATTTTTTGCTTTTTCCTGCTCCTCTTAGCATGATAAAGAAGATTCAAAGAGAGTGAGATGCCAGCTCCTTTCATTCAGTCAGTAGCTTCAATCATTTCTGGACGTTTTTCAATGGCAAAAATCAATGAATATTGTAAATGCACAAACAGTAATTTCTCCGCATTGCAAGGTGCAATTCTGAAATTTTTTGCTTTTTCCTGCTCCTCTTAGCATGATAAAGAAGATTCAAAGAGAGTGAGATGCCAGCTCCTTTCATTCAGTCAGTAGCTTCAAACATTTCTGGTATATGAATAACATGATGTTTTTCAATGGCAAAAATCAATGAATATTGTAAATGCACAAACAGTAATTTCTCCGCATTGGAAGGTGCAATTCTGAAATTTTTTGCTTTTTCCTGCTCCTCTTAGCATGATAAAGAAGATTCAAAGAGAGTGAGATGCCAGCTCCTTTCATTCAGTCAGTAGCTTCAATCATTTCTGGACGTTTTTCAATGGCAAAAATCATTGAATATTGTAAATGCACAAACAGTAATTTCTCCGCATTGCAAGGTGCAATTCTGAAATTTTTTGCTTTTTCCTGCTCCTCTTAGCATGATAAAGAAGATTCAAAGAGAGTGAGATGCCAGCTCCTTTCATTCAGTCAGTAGCTTCAATCATTTCTGGTATATGAATAACATGATGTTTTTCAATGGCAAAAATCAATGAATATTGTAAATGCACAAACAGTAATTTCTCCGCATTGCAAGGTGCAATTCTGAAATTTTTTGCTTTTTCCTGCTCCTCTTAGCATGATAAACAAGATTCAAAGAGAGTGAGATGCCAGCTCCTTTCATTCAGTCAGTAGCTTCAATCATTTCTGGACGTTTTTCAATGGCAAAAATCAATGAATATTGTAAATGCACAAACAGTAATTTCTCCGCATTGCAAGGTGCAATTCTGAAATTTTTTGCTTTTTCCTGCTCCTCTTAGCATGATAAAGAAGATTCAAAGAGAGTGAGATGCCAGCTCCTTTCATTCAGTCAGTAGCTTCAAACATTTCTGGTATATGAATAGCATGATGTTTTTCAATGGCAAAAATCAATGAATATTGTAAATGCACAAACAGTAATTTCTCCGCCTTGCAAGGTGCAATTCTGAAATTTTTTGCTTTTTCCTGCTCCTCTTAGCATGATAAAGAAGATTCAAAGAGAGTGAGATGCCAGCTCCTTTCATTCAGTCAGTAGCTTCAATCATTTCTGGACGTTTTTCAATGGCAAAAATCATTGAATATTGTAAATGCACAAACAGTAATTTCTCCGCATTGCAAGGTGCAATTCTGAAATTTTTTGCTTTTTCCTGCTCCTCTTAGCATGATAAAGAAGATTCAAAGAGAGTGAGATGCCAGCTCCTTTCATTCAGTCAGTAGCTTCAATCATTTCTGGTATATGAATAACATGATGTTTTTCAATGGCAAAAATCAATGAATATTGTAAATGCACAAACAGTAATTTCTCCGCATTGCAAGGTGCAATTCTGAAATTTTTTGCTTTTTCCTGCTCCTCTTAGCATGATAAACAAGATTCAAAGAGAGTGAGATGCCAGCTCCTTTCATTCAGTCAGTAGCTTCAATCATTTCTGGATGTTTTTCAATGGCAAAAATCAATGAATATTGTAAATGCACAAACAGTAATTTCTCCGCATTGCAAGGTGCAATTCTGAAATTTTTTGCTTTTTCCTGCTCCTCTTAGCATGATAAAGAAGATTCAAAGAGAGTGAGATGCCAGCTCCTTTCATTCAGTCAGTAGCTTCAAACATTTCTGGTATATGAATAACATGATGTTTTTCAATGGCAAAAATCAATGAATATTGTAAATGCACAAACAGTAATTTCTCCGCATTGCAAGGTGCAATTCTGAAATTTTTTGCTTTTCCTGCTCCTCTTAGCATGATAAAGAAGATTCAAAGAGAGTGAGATGCCAGCTCCTTTCATTCAGTCAGTAGCTTCAATCATTTCTGGATGTTTTTCAATGGCAAAAATCAATGAATATTGTAAATGCACAAACAGTAATTTCTCCGCATTGCAAGGTGCAATTCTGAAATTTTTTGCTTTTTCCTGCTCCTCTTAGCATGATAAACAAGATTCAAAGAGAGTGAGATGCCAGCTCCTTTCATTCAGTCAGTAGCTTCAATCATTCTGGACGTTTTTCAATGGCAAAATCAATGAATATTGTAAATGCACAAACAGTAATTTCTCCGCATTGCAAGGTGCAATTCTGAAATTTTTTGCTTATTCCTGCTCCTCTTAGCATGATAAAGAAGATTCAAAGAGAGTGAGATGCCAGCTCCTTTCATTCAGTCAGTAGCTTCAATCAATTCTGGTATATGAATAACATGTTTTTCAATGCAAAAATCAATGAATATTGTAAATGCACAAACAGTAATTTCTCCGCATTGCAAGGTGCAATTCTGAAATTTTTTGCTTTTTCCTGCTCCTCTTAGCATGATAAAGAAGATTCAAAGAGAGTGAGATGCCAGCTCCTTTCATTCAGTCAGTAGCTTCAAACATTTCTGGTATATGAATAACATGGTTTTTCAATGGCAAAAATCAATGAATATTGTAAATGCACAAACAGTAATTTCTCCGCATTGCAAGGTGCAATTCTGAAATTTTTTGCTTTTTCCTGCTCCTCTTAGCATGATAAAGAAGATTCAAAGAGAGTGAGATGCCAGCTCCTTTCATTCAGTCAGTAGCTTCAATCATTTCTGGACGTTTTTCAATGGCAAAAATCAATGAATATTGTAAATGCACAAACAGTAATTTCTCCGCATTGCAAGGTGCAATTCTGAAATTTTTTGCTTTTTCCTGCTCCTCTTAGCATGATAAAGAAGATTCAAAGAGAGTGAGATGCCAGCTCCTTTCATTCAGTCAGTAGCTTCAAACATTTCTGGTATATGAATAACATGATGTTTTTCAATGGCAAAAATCAATGAATATTGTAAATGCACAAACAGTAATTTCTCCGCATTGCAAGGTGCAATTCTGAAATTTTTTGCTTTTTCCTGCTCCTCTTAGCATGATAAAGAAGATTCACAGAGAGTGAGATGCCAGCTCCTTTCATTCAGTCAGTAGCTTCAATCATTTCTGAACGTTTTTCAATGGCAAAAATCAATGAATATTGTAAATGCACAAACAGTAATTTCTCCGCATTGCAAGGTGCAATTCTGAAATTTTTTGCTTTTTCCTGCTCCTCTTAGCATGATAAACAAGATTCAAAGAGAGTGAGATGCCAGCTCCTTTCATTCAGTCAGTAGCTTCAATCATTTCTGACTTTTTCAATGGCAAAAATCAATGAATATTGTAAATGCACAAACAGTAATTTCTCCGCATTGCAAGGTGCAATTCTGAAATTTTTTGCTTTTTTCTGCTCCTCTTAGCATGATAAAGAAGACTCAAAGAGAGTGAGATGCCAGCTCCTTTCATTCAGTCAGTAGCTTCAAACATTTCTGGTATATGAATAACATGATGTTTTTCAATGGCAAAAATCAATGAATATTGTAAATGCACAAACAGTAATTTCTCCGCATTGCAAGGTGCAATTCTGAAATTTTTTGCTTTTTCCTGCTCCTCTTAGCATGATAAAGAAGATTCAAAGAGAGTGAGATGCCAGCTCCTTTCATTCAGTCAGTAGCTTCAATCATTTCTGGACGTTTTTCAATGGCAAAAATCAATGAATATTGTAAATGCACAAACAGTAATTTCTCCGCATTGCAAGGTGCAATTCTGAAATTTTTGCTTTTTCCTGCTCCTCTTAGCATGATAAACAAGATTCAAAGAGAGTGAGATGCCAGCTCCTTTCATTCAGTCAGTAGCTTCAATCATTTCTGGACGTTTTTCAATGGCAAAAATCAATGAATATTGTAAATGCACAAACAGTAATTTCTCCGCATTGCAAGGTGCAATTCTGAAATTTTTTGCTTTTTCCTGCTCCTCTTAGCATGATAAAGAAGATTCAAAGAGAGTGAGATGCCAGCTCCTTTCATTCAGTCAGTAGCTTCAATCATTTCTGGACGTTTTTCAATGGCAAAAATCATTGAATATTGTAAATGCACAAACAGTAATTTCTCCGCATTGCAAGGTGCAATTCTGAATTTTTTTGCTTTTTCCTGCTCCTCTTAGCATGATAAAGAAGATTCAAAGAGAGTGAGATGCCAGCTCCTTTCATTCAGTCAGTAGCTTCAATCATTTCTGGTATATGAATAACATGATGTTTTTCAATGGCAAAAATCAATGAATATTGTAAATGCACAAACAGTAATTTCTCCGCATTGCAAGGTGCAATTCTGAAATTTTTTGCTTTTTCCTGCTCCTCTTAGCATGATAAAGAAGATTCAAAGAGAGTGAGATGCCAGCTCCTTTCATTCAGTCAGTAGCTTCAAACATTTCTGGACGTTTTTCAATAGCAAAAATCATTGAATATTGTAAATGCACAAACAGTAATTTCTCCGCATTGCAAGGTGCAATTCTGAAATTTTTTGCTTTTTCCTGCTCCTCTTAGCATGATAAAGAAGATTCAAAGAGAGTGAGATGCCAGCTCCTTTCATTCAGTCAGTAGCTTCAATCATTTCTGGTATATGAATAACATGATGTTTTTCAATGGCAAAAATCAATGAATATTGTAAATGCACAAACAGTAATTTCTCCGCATTGCAAGGTGCAATTCTGAAATTTTTTGCTTTTTCCTGCTCCTCTTAGCATGATAAAGAAGATTCAAAGAGAGTGAGATGCCAGCTCCTTTCATTCAGTCAGTAGCTTCAATCATTTCTGGACGTTTTTCAATGGCAAAAATCATTGAATATTGTAAATGCACAAACAGTAATTTCTCCGCATTGCAAGGTGCAATTCTGAAATTTTTGCTTTTTCCTGCTCCTCTTAGCATGATAAAGAAGATTCAAAGAGAGTGAGATGCCAGCTCCTTTCATTCAGTCAGTAGCTTCAATCATTTCTGGTATATGAATAACAT
This sequence comes from Phyllobates terribilis, assembly GCF_046119375.1. Classification (NCBI taxonomy): domain Eukaryota; kingdom Metazoa; phylum Chordata; class Amphibia; order Anura; family Dendrobatidae; genus Phyllobates; species Phyllobates terribilis. The sequence goes on along the minus strand of NW_027368949.1, from coordinate 40,278 downwards.
GATGTTTTTCAATGGCAAAAATCAATGAATATTGTAAATGCACAAACAGTAATTTCTCCGCATTGCAAGGTGCAATTCTGAAATTTTTTGCTTTTTCCTGCTCCTCTTAGCATGATAAAGAAGATTCAAAGAGAGTGAGATGCCAGCTCCTTTCATTCAGTCAGTAGCTTCAATCATTTCTGGACGTTTTTCAATGGCAAAAATCAATGAATATTGTAAATGCACAAACAGTAATTTCTCCGCATTGCAAGGTGCAATTCTGAAATTTTTTGCTTTTTCCTGCTCCTCTTAGCATGATAAAGAAGATTCAAAGAGAGTGAGATGCCAGCTCCTTTCATTCAGTCAGTAGCTTCAATCATTTCAGGACGTTTTTCAATGGCAAAAATCAATGAATATTGTAAATGCACAAACAGTAATTTTCTCCGCATTGCAAGGTGCAATTCTGAAATTTTTTGCTTTTTCCTGCTCCTCTTAGCATGATAAACAAGATTCAAAGAGAGTGAGATGCCAGCTCCTTTCATTCAGTCAGTAGCTTCAATCATTTCTGGATGTTTTTCAATGGCAAAAATCAATGAATATTGTAAATGCACAAACAGTAATTTCTCCGCATTGCAAGGTGCAATTCTGAAATTTTTTGCTTTTTCCTGCTCCTCTTAGCATGATAAAGAAGATTCAAAGAGAGTGAGATGCCAGCTCCTTTCATTCAGTCAGTAGCTTCAAACATTTCTGGTATATGAATAACATGATGTTTTTCAATGGCAAAAATCAATGAATATTGAAAATGCACAAACAGTAATTTCTCCGCATTGCAAGGTGCAATTCTGAAATTTTTTGCTTTTTCCTGCTCCTCTTAGCATGATAAACAAGATTCAAAGAGAGTGAGATGCCAGCTCCTTTCATTCAGTCAGTAGCTTCAATCATTTCTGGACGTTTTTCAATGGCAAAAATCAATGAATATTGTAAATGCACAAACAGTAATTTCTCCGCATTGCAAGGTGCAATTCTGAAATTTTTTGCTTTTTCCTGCTCCTCTTAGCATGATAAAGAAGATTCAAAGAGAGTGAGATGCCAGCTCCTTTCATTCAGTCAGTAGCTTCAAACATTTCTGGTATATGAATAACATGATGTTTTTCAATGGCAAAAATCAATGAATATTGTAAATGCACAAACAGTAATTTCTCCGCATTGCAAGGTGCAATTCTGAAATTTTTTGCTTTTTCCTGCTCCTCTTAGCATGATAAAGAAGATTCAAAGAGAGTGAGATGCCAGCTCCTTTCATTCAGTCAGTAGCTTCAATCATTTCTGGACGTTTTTCAATGGCAAAAATCAATGAATATTGTAAATGCACAAACAGTAATTTCTCCGCATTGCAAGGTGCAATTCTGAAATTTTTTGCTTTTTCCTGCTCCTCTTAGCATGATAAACAAGATTCAAAGAGAGTGAGATGCCAGCTCCTTTCATTCAGTCAGTAGCTTCAATCATTTCTGGACGTTTTTCAATGGCAAAAATCAATGAATATTGTAAATGCACAAACAGTAATTTCTCCACATTGCAAGGTGCAATTCTGAAATTTTTTGCTTTTTCCTGCTCCTCTTAGCATGATAAAGAAGATTCAAAGAGAGTGAGATGCCAGCTCCTTTCATTCAGTCAGTAGCTTCAATCAATTCTGGTATATGAATAACATGTTTTTCAATGCAAAAATCAATGAATATTGTAAATGCACAAACAGTAATTTCTCCGCATTGCAAGGTGCAATTCTGAAATTTTTTGCTTTTTCCTGCTCCTCTTAGCATGATAAAGAAGATTCAAAGAGAGTGAGATGCCAGCTCCTTTCATTCAGTCAGTAGCTTCAAACATTTCTGGTATATGAATAACATGGTTTTTCAATGGCAAAAATCAATGAATATTGTAAATGCACAAATAGTAATTTCTCCGCATTGCAAGGTGCAATTCTGAAATTTTTTGCTTTTTCCTGCTCCTCTTAGCATGATAAAGAAGATTCAAAGAGAGTGAGATGCCAGCTCCTTTCATTCAGTCAGTAGCTTCAATCATTTCTGGACGTTTTTCAATGGCAAAAATCAATGAATATTGTAAATGCACAAACAGTAATTTCTCCGCATTGCAAGGTGCAATTCTGAAATTTTTTGCTTTTTCCTGCTCCTCTTAGCATGATAAAGAAGATTCAAAGAGAGTGAGATGCCAGCTCCTTTCATTCAGTCAGTAGCTTCAAACATTTCTGGTATATGAATAACATGATGTTTTTCAATGGCAAAAATCAATGAATATTGTAAATGCACAAACAGTAATTTCTCCGCATTGCAAGGTGCAATTCTGAAATTTTTTGCTTTTTCCTGCTCCTCTTAGCATGATAAAGAAGATTCACAGAGAGTGAGATGCCAGCTCCTTTCATTCAGTCAGTAGCTTCAATCATTTCTGAACGTTTTTCAATGGCAAAAATCAATGAATATTGTAAATGCACAAACAGTAATTTCTCCGCATTGCAAGGTGCAATTCTGAAATTTTTTGCTTTTTCCTGCTCCTCTTAGCATGATAAACAAGATTCAAAGAGAGTGAGATGCCAGCTCCTTTCATTCAGTCAGTAGCTTCAATCATTTCTGGACGTTTTTCAATGGCAAAAATCAATGAATATTGTAAATGCACAAACAGTAATTTCTCCGCATTGCAAGGTGCAATTCTGAAATTTTTTGCTTTTTTCTGCTCCTCTTAGCATGATAAAGAAGACTCAAAGAGAGTGAGATGCCAGCTCCTTTTCATTCAGTCAGTAGCTTCAAACATTTCTGGTATATGAATAACATGATGTTTTTCAATGGCAAAAATCAATGAATATTGTAAATGCACAAACAGTAATTTCTCCGCATTGCAAGGTGCAATTCTGAAATTTTTTGCTTTTTCCTGCTCCTCTTAGCATGATAAAGAAGATTCAAAGAGAGTGAGATGCCAGCTCCTTTCATTCAGTCAGTAGCTTCAATCATTTCTGGACGTTTTTCAATGGCAAAAATCAATGAATATTGTAAATGCACAAACAGTAATTTCTCCGCATTGCAAGGTGCAATTCTGAAATTTTTTGCTTTTTCCTGCTCCTCTTAGCATGATAAACAAGATTCAAAGAGAGTGAGATGCCAGCTCCTTTCATTCAGTCAGTAGCTTCAATCATTTCTGGACGTTTTTCAATGGCAAAAATCAATGAATATTGTAAATGCACAAACAGTAATTTCTCCGCATTGCAAGGTGCAATTCTGAAATTTTTTGCTTTTTCCTGCTCCTCTTAGCATGATAAAGAAGATTCAAAGAGAGTGAGATGCCAGCTCCTTTCATTCAGTCAGTAGCTTCAATCATTTCTGGACGTTTTTCAATGGCAAAAATCATTGAATATTGTAAATGCACAAACAGTAATTTCTCCGCATTGCAAGGTGCAATTCTGAAATTTTTTGCTTTTTCCTGCTCCTCTTAGCATGATAAGAAGATTCAAAGAGAGTGAGATGCCAGCTCCTTTCATTCAGTCAGTAGCTTCAAACATTTCTGGTATATGAATAACATGGTTTTTCAATGGCAAAAATCAATGAATATTGTAAATGCACAAACAGTAATTTCTCCGCATTGCAAGGTGCAATTCTGAAATTTTTTGCTTTTTCCTGCTCCTCTTAGCATGATAAAGAAGATTCAAAGAGAGTGAGATGCCAGCTCCTTTCATTCAGTCAGTAGCTTCAATCATTTCTGGACGTTTTTCAATGGCAAAAATCAATGAATATTGTAAATGCACAAACAGTAATTTCTCCGCATTGCAAGGTGCAATTCTGAAATTTTTTGCTTTTTCCTGCTCCTCTTAGCATGATAAAGAAGATTCAAAGAGAGTGAGATGCCAGCTCCTTTCATTCAGTCAGTAGCTTCAAACATTTCTGGTATATGAATAACATGATGTTTTCAATGGCAAAAATCAATGAATATTGTAAATGCACAAACAGAAATTTCTCCGCATTGCAAGGTGCAATTCTGAAATTTTTTGCTTTTTCCTGCTCCTCTTAGCATGATAAAGAAGATTCACAGAGAGTGAGATGCCAGCTCCTTTCATTCAGTCAGTAGCTTCAATCATTTCTGAACGTTTTTCAATGGCAAAAATCAATGAATATTGTAAATGCACAAACAGTAATTTCTCCGCATTGCAAGGTGCAATTCTGAAATTTTTTGCTTTTTCCTGCTCCTCTTAGCATGATAAACAAGATTCAAAGAGAGTGAGATGCCAGCTCCTTTCATTCAGTCAGTAGCTTCAATCATTTCTGGACGTTTTTCAATGGCAAAAATCAATGAATATTGTAAATGCACAAACAGTAATTTCTCCGCATTGCAAGGTGCAATTCTGAAATTTTTTGCTTTTTTCTGCTCCTCTTAGCATGATAAAGAAGACTCAAAGAGAGTGAGATGCCAGCTCCTTTCATTCAGTCAGTAGCTTCAAACATTTCTGGTATATGAATAACATGATGTTTTTCAATGGCAAAAATCAATGAATATTGTAAATGCACAAACAGTAATTTCTCCGCATTGCAAGGTGCAATTCTGAAATTTTTTGCTTTTTCCTGCTCCTCTTAGCATGATAAAGAAGATTCAAAGAGAGTGAGATGCCAGCTCCTTTCATTCAGTCAGTAGCTTCAATCATTTCTGGACGTTTTTCAATGGCAAAAATCAATGAATATTGTAAATGCACAAACAGTAATTTCTCCGCATTGCAAGGTGCAATTCTGAAATTTTTTGCTTTTTCCTGCTCCTCTTAGCATGATAAACAAGATTCAAAGAGAGTGAGATGCCAGCTCCTTTCATTCAGTCAGTAGCTTCAATCATTTCTGGACGTTTTTCAATGGCAAAAATCAATGAATATTGTAAATGCACAAACAGTAATTTCTCCGCATTGCAAGGTGCAATTCTGAAATTTTTTGCTTTTTCCTGCTCCTCTTAGCATGATAAAGAAGATTCAAAGAGAGTGAGATGCCAGCTCCTTTCATTCAGTCAGTAGCTTCAATCATTTCTGGACGTTTTTCAATGGCAAAAATCATTGAATATTGTAAATGCACAAACAGTAATTCTCCGCATTGCAAGGTGCAATTCTGAAATTTTTTGCTTTTTCCTGCTCCTCTTAGCATGATAAAGAAGATTCAAAGAGAGTGAGATGCCAGCTCCTTTCATTCAGTCAGTAGCTTCAAACATTTCTGGTATATGAATAACATGGTTTTTCAATGGCAAAAATCAATGAATATTGTAAATGCACAAACAGTAATTTCTCCGCATTGCAAGGTGCAATTCTGAAATTTTTTGCTTTTTCCTGCTCCTCTTAGCATGATAAAGAAGATTCAAAGAGAGTGAGATGCCAGCTCCTTTCATTCAGTCAGTAGCTTCAATCATTTCTGGACGTTTTTCAATGGCAAAAATCAATGAATATTGTAAATGCACAAACAGTAATTTCTCCGCATTGCAAGGTGCAATTCTGAAATTTTTTGCTTTTTCCTGCTCCTCTTAGCATGATAAAGAAGATTCAAAGAGAGTGAGATGCCAGCTCCTTTCATTCAGTCAGTAGCTTCAAACATTTCTGGTATATGAATAACATGATGTTTTTCAATGGCAAAAATCAATGAATATTGTAAATGCACAAACAGAAATTTCTCCGCATTGCAAGGTGCAATTCTGAAATTTTTGCTTTTTCCTGCTCCTCTTAGCATGATAAAGAAGATTCACAGAGAGTGAGATGCCAGCTCCTTTCATTCAGTCAGTAGCTTCAATCATTTCTGAACGTTTTTCAATGGCAAAAATCAATGAATATTGTAAATGCACAAACAGTAATTTCTCCGCATTGCAAGGTGCAATTCTGAAATTTTTTGCTTTTTCCTGCTCCTCTTAGCATGATAAACAAGATTCAAAGAGAGTGAGATGCCAGCTCCTTTCATTCAGTCAGTAGCTTCAATCATTTCTGGACGTTTTTCAATGGCAAAAATCAATGAATATTGTAAATGCACAAACAGTAATTTCTCCGCATTGCAAGGTGCAATTCTGAAATTTTTTGCTTTTTTCTGCTCCTCTTAGCATGATAAAGAAGACTCAAAGAGAGTGAGATGCCAGCTCCTTTCATTCAGTCAGTAGCTTCAAACATTTCTGGTATATGAATAACATGATGTTTTTCAATGGCAAAAATCAATGAATATTGTAAATGCACAAACAGTAATTTCTCCGCATTGCAAGGTGCAATTCTGAAATTTTTTGCTTTTTCCTGCTCCTCTTAGCATGATAAAGAAGATTCAAAGAGAGTGAGATGCCAGCTCCTTTCATTCAGTCAGTAGCTTCAATCATTTCTGGACGTTTTTCAATGGCAAAAATCAATGAATATTGTAAATGCACAAACAGTAATTTCTCCGCATTGCAAGGTGCAATTCTGAAATTTTTTGCTTTTTCCTGCTCCTCTTAGCATGATAAACAAGATTCAAAGAGAGTGAGATGCCAGCTCCTTTCATTCAGTCAGTAGCTTCAATCATTTCTGGACGTTTTTCAATGGCAAAAATCAATGAATATTGTAAATGCACAAACAGTAATTTCTCCGCATTGCAAGGTGCAATTCTGAAATTTTTTGCTTTTTCCTGCTCCTCTTAGCATGATAAAGAAGATTCAAAGAGAGTGAGATGCCAGCTCCTTTCATTCAGTCAGTAGCTTCAATCATTTCTGGACGTTTTTCAATGGCAAAAATCATTGAATATTGTAAATGCACAAACAGTAATTTCTCCGCATTGCAAGGTGCAATTCTGAAATTTTTTGCTTTTTCCTCCTCCTCTTAGCATGATAAAGAAGATTCAAAGAGAGTGAGATGCCAGCTCCTTTCATTCAGTCAGTAGCTTCAATCATTTCTGGTATATGAATAACATGATGTTTTTCAATGGCACAAATCAATGAATATTGTAAATGCACAAACAGTAATTTCTCCGCATTGCAAGGTGCAATTCTGAAATTTTTGCTTTTTCCTGCTCCTCTTAGCATGATAAAGAAGATTCAAAGAGAGTGAGATGCCAGCTCCTTTCATTCAGTCAGTAGCTTCAAACATTTCTGGACGTTTTTCAATAGCAAAAATCATTGAATATTGTAAATGCACAAACAGTAATTTCTCCGCATTGCAAGGTGCAATTCTGAAATTTTTTGCTTTTTTCCTGCTCCTCTTAGCATGATAAAGAAGATTCAAAGAGAGTGAGATGCCAACTCCTTTCATTCAGTCAGTAGCTTCAATCATTTCTGGTATATGAATAACATGATGTTTTTCAATGGCAAAAATCAATGAATATTGTAAATGCACAAACAGTAATTTCTCCGCATTGCAAGGTGCAATTCTGAAATTTTTTGCTTTTTCCTGCTCCTCTTAGCATGATAAACAAGATTCAAAGAGAGTGAGATGCCAGCTCCTTTCATTCAGTCAGTAGCTTCAATCATTTCTGGACGTTTTTCAATGGCAAAAATCAATGAATATTGTAAATGCACAAACAGTAATTTCTCCGCATTGCAAGGTGCAATTCTGAAATTTTTTGCTTTTTCCTGCTCCTCTTAGCATGATAAAGAAGATTCAAAGAGAGTGAGATGCCAGCTCCTTTCATTCAGTCAGTAGCTTCAAACATTTCTGGTATATGAATAACATGATGTTTTTCAATGGCAAAAATCAATGAATATTGTAAATGCACAAACAGTAATTTCTCCGCATTGCAAGGTGCAATTCTGAAATTTTTTGCTTTTTCCTGCTCCTCTTAGCATGATAAACAAGATTCAAAGAGAGTGAGATGCCAGCTCCTTTCATTCAGTCAGTAGCTTCAATCATTTCTGGACGTTTTTCAATGGCAAAAATCAATGAATATTGTAAATGCACAAACAGTAATTTCTCCGCATTGCAAGGTGCAATTCTGAAATTTTTTGCTTTTTCCTGCTCCTCTTAGCATGATAAAGAAGATTCAAAGAGAGTGAGATGCCAGCTCCTTTCATTCAGTCAGTAGCTTCAAACATTTCTGGGTATATGAATAACATGATGTTTTTCAATGGCAAAAATCAATGAATATTGTAAATGCACAAACAGTAATTTCTCCGCATTGCAAGGTGCAATTCTGAAATTTTTTGCTTTTTCCTGCTCCTCTTAGCATGATAAAGAAGATTCAAAGAGAGTGAGATGCCAGCTCCTTCATTCAGTCAGTAGCTTCAATCATTTCTGGACGTTTTTCAATGGCAAAAAATCAATGAATATTGTGTAAATGCACAAACAGTAATTTCTCCGCATTGCAAGGTGCAATTCTGAAATTTTTTGCTTTTTCCTGCTCCTCTTAGCATGATAAACAAGATTCAAAGAGAGTGAGATGCCAGCTCCTTTCATTCAGTCAGTAGCTTCAATCATTTCTGGACGTTTTTCAATGGCAAAAATCAATGAATATTGTAAATGCACAAACAGTAATTTCTCCGCATTGCAAGGTGCAATTCTGAAATTTTTTGCTTTTTCCTGCTCCTCTTAGCATGATAAAGAAGATTCAAAGAGAGTGAGATGCCAGCTCCTTTCATTCAGTCAGTAGCTTCAATCAATTCTGGTATATGAATAACATGTTTTTCAATGCAAAAATCAATGAATATTGTAAATGCACAAACAGTAATTTCTCCGCATTGCAAGGTGCAATTCTGAAATTTTTTGCTTTTTCCTGCTCCTCTTAGCATGATAAAGAAGATTCAAAGAGAGTGAGATGCCAGCTCCTTTCATTCAGTCAGTAGCTTCAAACATTTCTGGTATATGAATAACATGGTTTTTCAATGGCAAAAATCAATGAATATTGTAAATGCACAAATAGTAATTTCTCCGCATTGCAAGGTGCAATTCTGAAATTTTTTGCTTTTTCCTGCTCCTCTTAGCATGATAAAGAAGATTCAAAGAGAGTGAGATGCCAGCTCCTTTCATTCAGTCAGTAGCTTCAATCATTTCTGGACGTTTTTCAATGGCAAAAATCAATGAATATTGTAAATGCACAAACAGTAATTTCTCCGCATTGCAAGGTGCAATTCTGAAATTTTTTGCTTTTTCCTGCTCCTCTTAGCATGATAAAGAAGATTCAAAGAGAGTGAGATGCCAGCTCCTTTCATTCAGTCAGTAGCTTCAAACATTTCTGGTATATGAATAACATGATGTTTTTCAATGGCAAAAATCAATGAATATTGTAAATGCACAAACAGTAATTTCTCCGCATTGCAAGGTGCAATTCTGAAATTTTTTGCTTTTTCCTGCTCCTCTTAGCATGATAAAGAAGATTCACAGAGAGTGAGATGCCAGCTCCTTTCATTCAGTCAGTAGCTTCAATCATTTCTGAACGTTTTTCAATGGCAAAAATCAATGAATATTGTAAATGCACAAACAGTAATTTCTCCGCATTGCAAGGTGCAATTCTGAAATTTTTTGCTTTTTCCTGCTCCTCTTAGCATGATAAACAAGATTCAAAGAGAGTGAGATGCCAGCTCCTTTCATTCAGTCAGTAGCTTCAATCATTTCTGGACGTTTTTCAATGGCAAAAATCAATGAATATTGTAAATGCACAAACAGTAATTTCTCCGCATTGCAAGGTGCAATTCTGAAATTTTTTGCTTTTTTCTGCTCCTCTTAGCATGATAAAGAAGACTCAAAGAGAGTGAGATGCCAGCTCCTTTCATTCAGTCAGTAGCTTCAAACATTTCTGGTATATGAATAACATGATGTTTTTCAATGGCAAAAATCAATGAATATTGTAAATGCACAAACAGTAATTTCTCCGCATTGCAAGGTGCAATTCTGAAATTTTTTGCTTTTTCCTGCTCCTCTTAGCATGATAAAGAAGATTCAAAGAGAGTGAGATGCCAGCTCCTTTCATTCAGTCAGTAGCTTCAATCATTTCTGGACGTTTTTCAATGGCAAAAATCAATGAATATTGTAAATGCACAAACAGTAATTTCTCCGCATTGCAAGGTGCAATTCTGAAATTTTTTGCTTTTTCCTGCTCCTCTTAGCATGATAAACAAGATTCAAAGAGAGTGAGATGCCAGCTCCTTTCATTCAGTCAGTAGCTTCAATCATTTCTGGACGTTTTTCAATGGCAAAAATCAATGAATATTGTAAATGCACAAACAGTAATTTCTCCGCATTGCAAGGTGCAATTCTGAAATTTTTTGCTTTTTCCTGCTCCTCTTAGCATGATAAAGAAGATTCAAAGAGAGTGAGATGCCAGCTCCTTTCATTCAGTCAGTAGCTTCAATCATTTCTGGACGTTTTTCAATGGCAAAAATCATTGAATATTGTAAATGCACAAACAGTAATTTCTCCGCATTGCAAGGTGCAATTCTGAAATTTTTTGCTTTTTCCTGCTCCTCTTAGCATGATAAAGAAGATTCAAAGAGAGTGAGATGCCAGCTCCTTTCATTCAGTCAGTAGCTTCAAACATTTCTGGTATATGAATAACATGGTTTTTCAATGGCAAAAATCAATGAATATTGTAAATGCACAAACAGTAATTTCTCCGCATTGCAAGGTGCAATTCTGAAATTTTTTGCTTTTTCCTGCTCCTCTTAGCATGATAAAGAAGATTCAAAGAGAGTGAGATGCCAGCTCCTTTCATTCAGTCAGTAGCTTCAATCATTTCTGGACGTTTTTCAATGGCAAAAATCAATGAATATTGTAAATGCACAAACAGTAATTTCTCCGCATTGCAAGGTGCAATTCTGAAATTTTTTGCTTTTTCCTGCTCCTCTTAGCATGATAAAGAAGATTCAAAGAGAGTGAGATGCCAGCTCCTTTCATTCAGTCAGTAGCTTCAAACATTTCTGGTATATGAATAACATGATGTTTTTCAATGGCAAAAATCAATGAATATTGTAAATGCACAAACAGAAATTTCTCCGCATTGCAAGGTGCAATTCTGAAATTTTTTGCTTTTTCCTGCTCCTCTTAGCATGATAAAGAAGATTCACAGAGAGTGAGATGCCAGCTCCTTTCATTCAGTCAGTAGCTTCAATCATTTCTGAACGTTTTTCAATGGCAAAAATCAATGAATATTGTAAATGCACAAACAGTAATTTCTCCGCATTGCAAGGTGCAATTCTGAAATTTTTTGCTTTTTCCTGCTCCTCTTAGCATGATAAACAAGATTCAAAGAGAGTGAGATGCCAGCTCCTTTCATTCAGTCAGTAGCTTCAATCATTTCTGGACGTTTTTCAATGGCAAAAATCAATGAATATTGTAAATGCACAAACAGTTATTTCTCCGCATTGCAAGGTGCAATTCTGAAATTTTTTGCTTTTTTCTGCTCCTCTTAGCATGATAAAGAAGACTCAAAGAGAGTGAGATGCCAGCTCCTTTCATTCAGTCAGTAGCTTCAAACATTTCTGGTATATGAATAACATGATGTTTTTCAATGGCAAAAATCAATGAATATTGTAAATGCACAAACAGTAATTTCTCCGCATTGCAAGGTGCAATTCTGAAATTTTTTGCTTTTTCCTGCTCCTCTTAGCATGATAAAGAAGATTCAAAGAGAGTGAGATGCCAGCTCCTTTCATTCAGTCAGTAGCTTCAATCATTTCTGGACGTTTTTCAATGGCAAAAATCAATGAATATTGTAAATGCACAAACAGTAATTTCTCCGCATTGCAAGGTGCAATTCTGAAATTTTTTGCTTTTTCCTGCTCCTCTTAGCATGATAAACAAGATTCAAAGAGAGTGAGATGCCAGCTCCTTTCATTCAGTCAGTAGCTTCAATCATTTCTGGACGTTTTTCAATGGCAAAAATCAATGAATATTGTAAATGCACAAACAGTAATTTCTCCGCATTGCAAGGTGCAATTCTGAAATTTTTTGCTTTTTCCTGCTCCTCTTAGCATGATAAAGAAGATTCAAAGAGAGTGAGATGCCAGCTCCTTTCATTCAGTCAGTAGCTTCAATCATTTCTGGACGTTTTTCAATGGCAAAAATCATTGAATATTGTAAATGCACAAACAGTAATTTCTCCGCATTGCAAGGTGCAATTCTGAAATTTTTTGCTTTTTCCTGCTCCTCTTAGCATGATAAAGAAGATTCAAAGAGAGTGAGATGCCAGCTCCTTTCATTCAGTCAGTAGCTTCAATCATTTCTGGTATATGAATAACATGATGTTTTTCAATGGCACAAATCAATGAATATTGTAAATGCACAAACAGTAATTTCTCCGCATTGCAAGGTGCAATTCTGAAATTTTTTGCTTTTTCCTGCTCCTCTTAGCATGATAAAGAAGATTCAAAGAGAGTGAGATGCCAGCTCCTTTCATTCAGTCAGTAGCTTCAAACATTTCTGGACGTTTTTCAATAGCAAAAATCATTGAATATTGTAAATGCACAAACAGTAATTTCTCCGCATTGCAAGGTGCAATTCTGAAATTTTTTGCTTTTTCCTGCTCCTCTTAGCATGATAAAGAAGATTCAAAGAGAGTGAGATGCCAACTCCTTTCATTCAGTCAGTAGCTTCAATCATTTCTGGTATATGAATAACATGATGTTTTTCAATGGCAAAAATCAATGAATATTGTAAATGCACAAACAGTAATTTCTCCGCATTGCAAGGTGCAATTCTGAAATTTTTTGCTTTTTCCTGCTCCTCTTAGCATGATAAAGAAGATTCAAAGAGAGTGAGATGCCAGCTCCTTTCATTCAGTCAGTAGCTTCAATCATTTCTGGACGTTTTTCAATGGCAAAAATCATTGAATATTGTAAATGCACAAACAGTAATTTCTCCGCATTGCAAGGTGCAATTCTGAAATTTTTTGCTTTTTCCTGCTCCTCTTAGCATGATAAAGAAGATTCAAAGAGAGTGAGATGCCAGCTCCTTTCATTCAGTCAGTAGCTTCAATCATTTCTGGTATATGAATAACATGATGTTTTTCAATGGCAAAAATCAATGAATATTGTAAATGCACAAACAGTAATTTCTCCGCATTGCAAGGTGCAATTCTGAAATTTTTTGCTTTTTCCTGCTCCTCTTAGCATGATAAAGAAGATTCAAAGAGAGTGAGATGCCAGCTCCTTTCATTCAGTCAGTAGCTTCAATCATTTCTGGACGTTTTTCAATGGCAAAAATCAATGAATATTGTAAATGCACAAACAGTAATTTCTCCGCATTGCAAGGTGCAATTCTGAAATTTTTTGCTTTTTCCTGCTCCTCTTAGCATGATAAAGAAGATTCAAAGAGAGTGAGATGCCAGCTCCTTTCATTCAGTCAGTAGCTTCAATCATTTCAGGACGTTTTTCAATGGCAAAAATCAATGAATATTGTAAATGCACAAACAGTAATTTCTCCGCATTGCAAGGTGCAATTCTGAAATTTTTTGCTTTTTCCTGCTCCTCTTAGCATGATAAACAAGATTCAAAGAGAGTGAGATGCCAGCTCCTTTCATTCAGTCAGTAGCTTCAATCATTTCTGGACGTTTTTCAATGGCAAAAATCAATGAATATTGTAAATGCACAAACAGTAATTTCTCCGCATTGCAAGGTGCAATTCTGAAATTTTTTGCTTTTTCCTGCTCCTCTTAGCATGATAAAGAAGATTCAAAGAGAGTGAGATGCCAGCTCCTTTCATTCAGTCAGTAGCTTCAATCATTTCTGGACGTTTTTCAATGGCAAAAATCATTGAATATTGTAAATGCACAAACAGTAATTTCTCCGCATTGCAAGGTGCAATTCTGAAATTTTTTGCTTTTTCCTGCTCCTCTTAGCATGATAAAGAAGATTCAAAGAGAGTGAGATGCCAGCTCCTTTCATTCAGTCAGTAGCTTCAATCATTTCTGGTATATGAATAACATGATGTTTTTCAATGGCAAAAATCAATGAATATTGTAAATGCACAAACAGTAATTTCTCCGCATTGCAAGGTGCAATTCTGAAATTTTTTGCTTTTTCCTGCTCCTCTTAGCATGATAAACAAGATTCAAAGAGAGTGAGATGCCAGCTCCTTTCATTCAGTCAGTAGCTTCAATCATTTCTGGACGTTTTTCAATGGCAAAAATCATTGAATATTGTAAATGCACAAACAGTATTTTCTCCGCATTGCAAGGTGCAATTCTGAAATTTTTTGCTTTTTCCTGCTCCTCTTAGCATGATAAAGAAGATTCAAAGAGAGTGAGATGCCAGCTCCTTTCATTCAGTCAGTAGCTTCAATCATTTCTGGTATATGAATAACGATGTTTTTCAATGGCAAAAATCAATGAATATTGTAAATGCACAAACAGTAATTCCTCCGCATTGCAAGGTGCAATTCTGAAATTTTTTGCTTTTTCCTGCTCCTCTTAGCATGATAAAGAAGATTCAAAGAGAGTGAGATGCCAGCTCCTTTCATTCAGTCAGTAGCTTCAATCATTTCTGGACGTTTTTCAATGGCAAAAATCAATGAATATTGTAAATGCACAAACAGTAATTTCTCCGCATTGCAAGGTGCAATTCTGAAATTTTTTGCTTTTTCCTGCTCCTCTTAGCATGATAAACAAGATTCAAAGAGAGTGAGATGTCAGCTCCTTTCATTCAGTCAGTAGCTTCAATCATTTCTGGACGTTTTTCAATGGCAAAAATCATTGAATATTGTAAATGCACAAACAGTAATTTCTCCGCATTGCAAGGTGCAATTCTGAAATTTTTTGCTTTTTCCTGCTCCTCTTAGCATGATAAAGAAGATTCAAAGAGAGTGAGATGCCAGCTCCTTTCATTCAGTCAGTAGCTTCAATCATTTCTGGTATATGAATAACATGATGTTTTTCAATGGCAAAAATCAATGAATATTGTAAATGCACAAACAGTAATTTCTCCGCATTGCAAGGTGCAATTCTGAAATTTTTTGCTTTTTCCTGCTCCTCTTAGCATGATAAAGAAGATTCAAAGAGAGTGAGATGCCAGCTCCTTTCATTCAGTCAGTAGCTTCAATCATTTCTGGACGTTTTTCAATGGCAAAAATCAATGAATATTGTAAATGCACAAACAGTAATTTCTCCGCATTGCAAGGTGCAATTCTGAAATTTTTTGCTTTTTCCTGCTCCTCTTAGCATGATAAAGAAGATTCAAAGAGAGTGAGATGCCAGCTCCTTTCATTCAGTCAGTAGCTTCAATCATTTCAGGACGTTTTTCAATGGCAAAAATCAATGAATATTGTAAATGCACAAACAGTAATTTCTCCGCATTGCAAGGTGCAATTCTGAAATTTTTTGCTTTTTCCTGCTCCTCTTAGCATGATAAACAAGATTCAAAGAGAGTGAGATGCCAGCTCCTTTCATTCAGTCAGTAGCTTCAATCATTTCTGGACGTTTTTCAATGGCAAAAATCAATGAATATTGTAAATGCACAAACAGTAATTTCTCCGCATTGCAAGGTGCAATTCTGAAATTTTTTGCTTTTTCCTGCTCCTCTTAGCATGATAAAGAAGATTCAAAGAGAGTGAGATGCCAGCTCCTTTCATTCAGTCAGTAGCTTCAAACATTTCTGGTATATGAATAACATGGTTTTTCAATGGCAAAAATCAATGAATATTGTAAATGCACAAACAGTAATTTCTCCGCATTGCAAGGTGCAATTCTGAAATTTTTTGCTTTTTCCTGCTCCTCTTAGCATGATAAAAAAGATTCAAAGAGAGTGAGATGCCAGCTCCTTTCATTCAGTCAGTAGCTTCAATCATTTCTGGACGTTTTTCAATGGCAAAAATCAATGAATATTGTAAATGCACAAACAGTAATTTCTCCGCATTGCAAGGTGCAATTCTGAAATTTTTTGCTTTTTCCTGCTCCTCTTAGCATGATAAAGAAGATTCAAAGAGAGTGAGATGCCAGCTCCTTTCATTCAGTCAGTAGCTTCAAACATTTCTGGTATATGAATAACATGATGTTTTTCAATGGCAAAAATCAATGAATATTGTAAATGCACAAACAGTAATTTCTGCGCATTGCAAGGTGCTATTCTGAAATTTTTTGCTTTTTCCTGCTCCTCTTAGCATGATAAAGAAGATTCACAGAGAGTGAGATGCCAGCTCCTTTCATTCAGTCAGTAGCTTCAATCATTTCTGAACGTTTTTCAATGGCAAAAATCAATGAATATTGTAAATGCACAAACAGTAATTTCTCCGCATTGCAAGGTGCAATTCTGAAATTTTTTGCTTTTTCCTGCTCCTCTTAGCATGATAAACAAGATTCAAAGAGAGTGAGATGCCAGCTCCTTTCATTCAGTCAGTAGCTTCAATCATTTCTGGACGTTTTTCAATGGCAAAAATCAATGAATATTGTAAATGCACAAACAGTAATTTCTCCGCATTGCAAGGTGCAATTCTGAAATTTTTTGCTTTTTCCTGCTCCTCTTAGCATGATAAAGAAGATTCAAAGAGAGTGAGATGCCAGCTCCTTTCATTCAGTCAGTAGCTTCAATCATTTCTGGACGTTTTTCAATGGCAAAAATCATTGAATATTGTAAATGCACAAACAGTAATTTCTCCGCATTGCAAGGTGCAATTCTGAAATTTTTTGCTTTTTCCTGCTCCTCTTAGCATGATAAAGAAGATTCAAAGAGAGTGAGATGCCAGCTCCTTTCATTCAGTCAGTAGCTTCAATCATTTCTGGTATATGAATAACATGATGTTTTTCAATGGCACAAATCAATGAATATTGTAAATGCACAAACAGTAATTTCTCCGCATTGCAAGGTGCAATTCTGAAATTTTTTGCTTTTTCCTGCTCCTCTTAGCATGATAAAGAAGATTCAAAGAGAGTGAGATGCCAGCTCCTTTCATTCAGTCAGTAGCTTCAAACATTTCTGGACGTTTTTCAATAGCAAAAATCATTGAATATTGTAAATGCACAAACAGTAATTTCTCCGCATTGCAAGGTGCAATTCTGAAATTTTTTGCTTTTTCCTGCTCCTCTTAGCATGATAAAGAAGATTCAAAGAGAGTGAGATGCCAGCTCCTTTCATTCAGTCAGTAGCTTCAATCATTTCTGGTATATGAATAACATGATGTTTTTCAATGGCAAAAATCAATGAATATTGTAAATGCACAAACAGTAATTTCTCCGCATTGCAAGGTGCAATTCTGAAATTTTTTGCTTTTTCCTGCTCCTCTTAGCATGATAAAGAAGATTCAAAGAGAGTGAGATGCCAGCTCCTTTCATTCAGTCAGTAGCTTCAATCATTTCTGGACGTTTTTCAATGGCAAAAATCATTGAATATTGTAAATGCACAAACAGTAATTTCTCCGCATTGCAAGGTGCAATTCTGAAATTTTTTGCTTTTTCCTGCTCCTCTTAGCATGATAAAGAAGATTCAAAGAGAGTGAGATGCCAGCTCCTTTCATTCAGTCAGTAGCTTCAATCATTTCTGGTATATGAATAACATGATGTTTTTCAATGGCAAAAATCAATGAATATTGTAAATGCACAAACAGTAATTTCTCCGCATTGCAAGGTGCAATTCTGAAATTTTTTGCTTTTTCCTGCTCCTCTTAGCATGATAAAGAAGATTCAAAGAGAGTGAGATGCCAGCTCCTTTCATTCAGTCAGTAGCTTCAATCATTTCTGGACGTTTTTCAATGGCAAAAATCAATGAATATTGTAAATGCACAAACAGTAATTTCTCCGCATTGCAAGGTGCAATTCTGAAATTTTTTGCTTTTTCCTGCTCCTCTTAGCATGATAAAGAAGATTCAAAGAGAGTGAGATGCCAGCTCCTTTCATTCAGTCAGTAGCTTCAATCATTTCAGGACGTTTTTCAATGGCAAAAATCAATGAATATTGTAAATGCACAAACAGTAATTTCTCCGCATTGCAAGGTGCAATTCTGAAATTTTTTGCTTTTTCCTGCTCCTCTTAGCATGATAAACAAGATTCAAAGAGAGTGAGATGCCAGCTCCTTTCATTCAGTCAGTAGCTTCAATCACTTCTGGACGTTTTTCAATGGCAAAAATCAATGAATATTGTAAATGCACAAACAGTAATTTCTCCGCATTGCAAGGTGCAATTCTGAAATTTTTTGCTTTTTCCTGCTCCTCTTAGCATGATAAAGAAGATTCAAAGAGAGTGAGATGCCAGCTCCTTTCATTCAGTCAGTAGCTTCAATCATTTCTGGACATTTTTCAATGGCAAAAATCATTGAATATTGTAAATGCACAAACAGTAATTTCTCCGCATTGCAAGGTGCAATTCTGAAATTTTTTGCTTTTTCCTGCTCCTCTTAGCATGATAAAGAAGATTCAAAGAGAGTGAGATGCCAGCTCCTTTCATTCAGTCAGTAGCTTCAATCATTTCTGGTATATGAATAACATGATGTTTTTCAATGGCAAAAATCAATGAATATTGTAAATGCACAAACAGTAATTTCTCCGCATTGCAAGGTGCAATTCTGAAATTTTTTGCTTTTTCCTGCTCCTCTTAGCATGATAAACAAGATTCAAAGAGAGTGAGATGCCAGCTCCTTTCATTCAGTCAGTAGCTTCAATCATTTCTGGACGTTTTTCAATGGCAAAAATCATTGAATATTGTAAATGCACAAACAGTATTTTCTCCGCATTGCAAGGTGCAATTCTGAAATTTTTTGCTTTTTCCTGCTCCTCTTAGCATGATAAAGAAGATTCAAAGAGAGTGAGATGCCAGCTCCTTTCATTCAGTCAGTAGCTTCAATCATTTCTGGTATATGAATAACGATGTTTTTCAATGGCAAAAATCAATGAATATTGTAAATGCACAAACAGTAATTCCTCCGCATTGCAAGGTGCAATTCTGAAATTTTTTGCTTTTTCCTGCTCCTCTTAGCATGATAAAGAAGATTCAAAGAGAGTGAGATGCCAGCTCCTTTCATTCAGTCAGTAGCTTCAATCATTTCTGGACGTTTTTCAATGGCAAAAATCAATGAATATTGTAAATGCACAAACAGTAATTTCTCCGCATTGCAAGGTGCAATTCTGAAATTTTTTGCTTTTTCCTGCTCCTCTTAGCATGATAAACAAGATTCAAAGAGAGTGAGATGTCAGCTCCTTTCATTCAGTCAGTAGCTTCAATCATTTCTGGACGTTTTTCAATGGCAAAAATCAATGAATATTGTAAATGCACAAACAGTAATTTCTCCGCATTGCAAGGTGCAATTCTGAAATTTTTTGCTTTTTCCTGCTCCTCTTAGCATGATAAAGAAGATTCAAAGAGAGTGAGATGCCAGCTCCTTTCATTCAGTCAGTAGCTTCAATCATTTCTGGTATATGAATAACATGATGTTTTTCAATGGCAAAAATCAATGAATATTGTAAATGCACAAACAGTAATTTCTCCGCATTGCAAGGTGCAATTCTGAAATTTTTTGCTTTTTCCTGCTCCTCTTAGCATGATAAAGAAGATTCAAAGAGAGTGAGATGCCAGCTCCTTTCATTCAGTCAGTAGCTTCAATCATTTCTGGACGTTTTTCAATGGCAAAAATCAATGAATATTGTAAATGCACAAACAGTAATTTCTCCGCATTGCAAGGTGCAATTCTGAATTTTATTGCTTTTTCCTGCTCCTCTTAGCATGATAAACAAGATTCAAAGAGAGTGAGATGAGAGCTCCTTTCATTCAGTCAGTAGCTTCAATCATTTCTGGATGTTTTTCAATGGCAAAAATCAATGAATATTGTAAATGCACAAACAGTAATTTCTCCGCATTGCAAGGTGCAATTCTGAAATTTTTTGCTTTTTCCTGCTCCTCTTAGCATGATAAAGAAGATTCAAAGAGAGTGAGATGCCAGCTCCTTTCATTCAGTCAGTAGCTTCAATCATTTCTGGACGTTTTTCAATGGCAAAAATCAATGAATATTGTAAATGCACAAACAGTAATTTCTCCGCATTGCAAGGTGCAATTCTGAAATTTTTTGCTTTTTCCTGCTCCTCTTAGCATGATAAACAAGATTCAAAGAGAGTGAGATGCCAGCTCCTTTCATTCAGTCAGTAGCTTCAATCATTTCTGGACGTTTTTCAATGGCAAAAATCAATGAATATTGTAAATGCACAAACAGTAATTTCTCCGCATTGCAAGGTGCAATTCTGAAATTTTTTGCTTTTTTGTGCTCCTCTTAGCATGATAAAGAAGATTCAAAGAGAGTGAGATGCCAGCTCCTTTCATTCAGTCAGTAGCTTCAATCATTTCTGGTATATGAATAACATGATGTTTTTCAATGGCAAAAATCAATGAATATTGTAAATGCACAAACAGTAATTTCTCCGCATTGCAAGGTGCAATTCTGAAATTTTTTGCTTTTTCCTGCTCCTCTTAGCATGATAAAGAAGATTCAAAGAGAGTGAGATGCCAGCTCCTTTCATTCAGTCAGTAGCTTCAATCATTTCTGGACGTTTTTCAATGGCAAAAATCAATGAATATTGTAAATGCACAAACAGTAATTTCTCCGCATTGCAAGGTGCAATTCTGAATTTTATTGCTTTTTCCTGCTCCTCTTAGCATGATAAACAAGATTCAGAGTGAGATGAGAGCTCCTTTCATTCAGTCAGTAGCTTCAATCATTTCTGGATGTTTTTCAATGGCAAAAATCAATGAATATTGTAAATGCACAAACAGTAATTTCTCCGCATTGCAAGGTGCAATTCTGAAATTTTTTGCTTTTTCCTGCTCCTCTTAGCATGATAAAGAAGATTCAAAGAGAGTGAGATGCCAGCTCCTTTCATTCAGTCAGTAGCTTCAAACATTTCTGGTATATGAATAACATGATGTTTTTCAATGGCAAAAATCAATGAATATTGTAAATGCACAAACAGTAATTTCTCCGCATTGCAAGGTGCAATTCTGAAATTTTTTGCTTTTTCCTGCTCCTCTTAGCATGATAAAGAAGATTCAAAGAGAGTGAGATGCCAGCTCCTTTCATTCAGTCAGTAGCTTCAATCATTTCTGGACATTTTTCAATGGCAAAAATCAATGAATATTGTAAATGCACAAACAGTAATTTCTCCGCATTGCAAGGTGCAATTCTGAAATTTTTTGCTTTTTCCTGCTCCTCTTAGCATGATAAACAAGATTCAAAGAGAGTGAGATGCCAGCTCCTTTCATTCAGTCAGTAGCTTCAATCATTTCTGGACGTTTTTCAATGGCAAAAATCAATGAATATTGTAAATGCACAAACAGTAATTTCTCCGCATTGCAAGGTGCAATTCTGAAATTTTTTGCTTTTTTGTGCTACTCTTAGCATGATAAAGAAGACTCAAAGAGAGTGAGATGCCAGCTCCTTTCATTCAGTCAGTAGCTTCAATCATTTCTGGTATATGAATAACATGATGTTTTTCAATGGCAAAAATCAATGAATATTGTAAATGCACAAACAGTAATTTCTCCGCATTGCAAGGTGCAATTCTGAAATTTTTTGCTTTTTCCTGCTCCTCTTAGCATGATAAAGAAGATTCAAAGAGAGTGAGATGCCAGCTCCTTTCATTCAGTCAGTAGCTTCAAACATTTCTGGTATATGAATAACATGATGTTTTTCAATGGCAAAAATCAATGAATATTGTAAATGCACAAACTAATTTCTCTGCATTGCAAGGTGCAATTCTGAAATTTTTTGCTTTTTCCTGCTCCTCTTAGCATGGTAAAGAAGATTCAAAGAGAGTGAGATGCCAGCTCCTTTCATTCAGTCAGTAGCTTCAATCATTTCTGGACGTTTTTCAATGGCAAAAATCATTGAATATTGTAAATGCACAAACAGTAATTTCTCCGCATTGCAAGGTGCAATTCTGAAATTTTTTGCTTTTTCCTGCTCCTCTTAGCATGATAAAGAAGATTCAAAGAGAGTGAGATGCCAACTCCTTTCATTCAGTCAGTAGCTTCAATCATTTCTGGAATATGAATAACATGATGTTTTTCAATGGCAAAAATCAATGAATATTGTAAATGCACAAACAGTAATTTCTCCGCATTGCAAGGTGCAATTCTGAAATTTTTTGCTTTTTCCTGCTCCTCTTAGCATGATAAAGAAGATTCAAAGAGAGTGAGATGCCAGCTCCTTTCATTCAGTCAGTAGCTTCAATCATTTCTGGACGTTTTTCAATGGCAAAAATCATTGAATATTGTAAATGCACAAACAGTAATTTCTCCGCATTGCAAGGTGCAATTCTGAAATTTTTTGCTTTTTCCTGCTCCTCTTAGCATGATAAAGAAGATTCAAAGAGAGTGAGATGCCAGCTCCTTTCATTCAGTCAGTAGCTTCAATCATTTCTGGTATATGAATAACATGATGTTTTTCAATGGCAAAAATCAATGAATATTGTAAATGCACAAACAGTAATTTCTCCGCATTGCAAGGTGCAATTCTGAAATTTTTTGCTTTTTCCTGCTCCTCTTAGCATGATAAAGAAGATTCAAAGAGAGTGAGATGCCAGCTCCTTTCATTCAGTCAGTAGCTTCAAACATTTCTGGTATATGAATAACATGATGTTTTTCAATGGCAAAAATCAATGAATATTGTAAATGCACAAACAGTAATTTCTCCGCATTGCAAGGTGCAATTCTGAAATTTTTTGCTTTTTCCTGCTCCTCTTAGCATGATAAAGAAGATTCAAAGAGAGTGAGATGCCAGCTCCTTTCATTCAGTCAGTAGCTTCAATCATTTCTGGACATTTTTCAATGGCAAAAATCAATGAATATTGTAAATGCACAAACAGTAATTTCTCCGCATTGCAAGGTGCAATTCTGAAATTTTTTGCTTTTTCCTGCTCCTCTTAGCATGATAAAGAAGATTCAAAGAGAGTGAGATGCCAGCTCCTTTCATTCAGTCAGTAGCTTCAATCATTTCTGGACGTTTTTCAATGGCAAAAATCAATGAATATTGTAAATGCACAAACAGTAATTTCTCTGCATTGCAAGGTGCAATTCTGAAATTTTTTGCTTTTTCCTGCTCCTCTTAGCATGATAAAGAAGATTCAAAGAGAGTGAGATGCCAGCTCCTTTCATTCAGTCAGTAGCTTCAATCATTTCTGGACGTTTTTCAATGGCAAAAATCAATGAATATTGTAAATGCACAAACAGTAATTTCTCCGCATTGCAAGGTGCAATTCTGAAATTTTTTGCTTTTTCCTGCTCCTCTTAGCATGATAAAGAAGATTCAAAGAGAGTGAGATGCCAGCTCCTTTCATTCAGTCAGTAGCTTCAAACATTTCTGGTATATGAATAACGATGTTTTTCAATGGCAAAAATCAATGAATATTGTAAATGCACAAACAGTAATTTCTCCGCATTGCAAGGTGCAATTCTGAAATTTTTTGCTTTTTCCTGCTCCTCTTAGCATGATAAAGAAGATTCAAAGAGAGTGAGATGCCAGCTCCTTTCATTCAGTCAGTAGCTTCAATCATTTCTGGTATATGAATAACATGATGTTTTTCAATGGCAAAAATCAATGAATATTGTAAATGCACAAACAGTAATTTCTCCGCATTGCAAGGTGCAATTCTGAAATTTTTTGCTTTTTCCTGCTCCTCTTAGCATGGTAAAGAAGATTCAAAGAGAGTGAGATGCCAGCTCCTTTCATTCAGTCAGTAGCTTCAATCATTTCTGGACGTTTTTCAATGGCAAAAATCATTGAATATTGTAAATGCACAAACAGTAATTTCTCCGCATTGCAAGGTGCAATTCTGAAATTTTTGCTTTTTCCTGCTCCTCTTAGCATGATAAACAATATTCAAAGAGAGTGAGATGCCAGCTCCTTTCATTCAGTCAGTAGCTTCAATCATTTCTGGACGTTTTTCAATGGCAAAAATCAATGAATATTGTAAATGCACAAACAGTAATTTCTCCGCATTGCAAGGTGCAATTCTGAAATTTTTTGCTTTTTCCTGCTCCTCTTAGCATGATAAAGAAGATTCAAAGAGAGTGAGATGCCAGCTCCTTTCATTCAGTCAGTAGCTTCAATCATTTCTGGTATATGAATAACATGATGTTTTTCAATGGCAAAAATCAATGAATATTGTAAATGCACAAACAGTAATTTCTCCGCATTGCAAGGTGCAATTCTGAAATTTTTTGCTTTTTCCTGCTCCTCTTAGCATGATAAAGAAGATTCAAAGAGAGTGAGATGCCAGCTCCTTTCATTCAGTCAGTAGCTTCAAACATTTCTGGTATATGAATAACATGATGTTTTTCAATGGCAAAAATCAATGAATATTGTAAATGCACAAACAGTAATTTCTCCGCATTGCAAGGTGCAATTCTGAAATTTTTTGCTTTTTCCTGCTCCTCTTAGCATGATAAAGAAGATTCAAAGAGAGTGAGATGCCAGCTCCTTTCATTCAGTCAGTAGCTTCAATCATTTCTGGACATTTTTCAATGGCAAAAATCAATGAATATTGTAAATGCACAAACAGTAATTTCTCCGCATTGCAAGGTGCAATTCTGAAATTTTTTGCTTTTTCCTGCTCCTCTTAGCATGATAAAGAAGATTCAAAGAGAGTGAGATGCCAGCTCCTTTCATTCAGTCAGTAGCTTCAATCATTTCTGGACGTTTTTCAATGGCAAAAATCAATGAATATTGTAAATGCACAAACAGTAATTTCTCTGCATTGCAAGGTGCAATTCTGAAATTTTTTGCTTTTTCCTGCTCCTCTTAGCATGATAAAGAAGATTCAAAGAGAGTGAGATGCCAGCTCCTTTCATTCAGTCAGTAGCTTCAATCATTTCTGGACGTTTTTCAATGGCAAAAATCAATGAATATTGTAAATGCACAAACAGTAATTTCTCCGCATTGCAAGGTGCAATTCTGAAATTTTTTGCTTTTTCCTGCTCCTCTTAGCATGATAAAGAAGATTCAAAGAGAGTGAGATGCCAGCTCCTTTCATTCAGTCAGTAGCTTCAAACATTTCTGGTATATGAATAACGATGTTTTTCAATGGCAAAAATCAATGAATATTGTAAATGCACAAACAGTAATTTCTCCGCATTGCAAGGTGCAATTCTGAAATTTTTTGCTTTTTCCTGCTCCTCTTAGCATGATAAAGAAGATTCAAAGAGAGTGAGATGCCAGCTCCTTTCATTCAGTCAGTAGCTTCAATCATTTCTGGTATATGAATAACATGTTTTTCAATGGCAAAAATCAATGAATATTGTAAATGCACAAACAGTAATTTCTCCGCATTGCAAGGTGCAATTCTGAAATTTTTTGCTTTTTCCTGCTCCTCTTAGCATGGTAAAGAAGATTCAAAGAGAGTGAGATGCCAGCTCCTTTCATTCAGTCAGTAGCTTCAATCATTTCTGGACGTTTTTCAATGGCAAAAATCATTGAATATTGTAAATGCACAAACAGTAATTTCTCCGCATTGCAAGGTGCAATTCTGAAATTTTTGCTTTTTCCTGCTCCTCTTAGCATGATAAACAATATTCAAAGAGAGTGAGATGCCAGCTCCTTTCATTCAGTCAGTAGCTTCAATCATTTCTGGACGTTTTTCAATGGCAAAAATCAATGAATATTGTAAATGCACAAACAGTAATTTCTCCGCATTGCAAGGTGCAATTCTGAAATTTTTTGCTTTTTCCTGCTCCTCTTAGCATGATAAAGAAGATTTAAAGAGAGTGAGATGCCAGCTCCTTTCATTCAGTCAGTAGCTTCAATCATTTCTGGACGTTTTTCAATGGCAAAAATCAATGAATATTGTAAATGCACAAACAGTAATTTCTCCGCATTGCAAGGTGCAATTCTGAAATTTTTTGCTTTTTCCTGCTCCTCTTAGCATGATAAACAAGATTCAAAGAGAGTGAGATGCCAGCTCCTTTCATTCAGTCAGTAGCTTCAATCATTTCTGGACGTTTTTCAATGGCAAAAATCAATGAATATTGTAAATGCACAAACAGTAGTTTCTCCGCATTACAAGGTGCAATTCTGAAATTTTTTGCTTTTTCCTGCTCCTCTTAGCATGATAAAGAAGATTCAAAGAGAGTGAGATGCCAGCTCCTTTCATTCAGTCAGTAGCTTCAATCATTTCTGGACGTTTTTCAATGGCAAAAATCAATGAATATTGTAAATGCACAAACAGTAATTTCTCCGCATTGCAAGGTGCAATTCTGAAATTTTTTGCTTTTTCCTGCTCCTCTTAGCATGATAAAGAAGATTCAAAGAGAGTGAGATGCCAGCTCCTTTCATTCAGTCAGTAGCTTCAATCATTTCTGGACGTTTTTCAATGGCAAAAATCAATGAATATTGTAAATGCACAAACAGTAATTTCTCCGCATTGCAAGGTGCAATTCTGAAATTTTTTGCTTTTTCCTGCTCCTCTTAGCATGATAAAGAAGATTCAAAGAGAGTGAGATGCCAGCTCCTTTCATTCAGTCAGTAGCTTCAATCATTTCTGGACGTTTTTCAATGGCAAAAATCAATGAATATTGTAAATGCACAAACAGTAATTTCTCCGCATTCCAAGGTGCAATTCTGAAATTTTTTGCTTTTTCCTGCTCCTCTTAGCATGATAAACAAGATTCAAAGAGAGTGAGATGCCAGCTCCTTTCATTCAGTCAGTAGCTTCAATCATTTCTGGACGTTTTTCAATGGCAAAAATCATTGAATATTGTGAATGCACAAACAGTAATTTCTCCGCATTGCAAGGTGCAATTCTGAAATTTTTTGCTTTTTCCTGCTCCTCTTAGCATGATAAAGAAGATTCAAAGAGAATGAGATGCCAGCTCCTTTCATTCAGTCAGTAGCTTCAATCATTTCTGGTATATGAATAACATGATGTTTTTCAATGGCAAAAATCAATGAATATTGTAAATGCACAAACAGTAATTTCTCCGCATTGCAAGGTGCAATTCTGAAATTTTTTGCTTTTTCCTGCTCCTCTTAGCATGATAAAGAAGATTCAAAGAGAGTGAGATGCCAGCTCCTTTCATTCTCTTTGAATCTTCTTTATCATGCTAGGATTAGCAGGAAAAAGCTAAAAATTTCAGAATTGCACCGTGCAATGTGGAGATATTACTGTTTGTGCATTTACAATATTCATTGATTTTTGCCATTGAAAAACATGTTTTTCATATACCAGAAATGTTTGAAGCTACTGACTGAATGAAAGGAGCTGGCATCTCACTCTCTTTGAATCTTCTTTATCATGCTAGGATTAACAGGAAAAAGCTAAAAATTTCAGAATTGCACCGTGCAATGTGGAGATATTACTGTTTGTGCATTTACAATATTCATTGATTTTTGCCATTGAAAAACGTCCAGAAATGTTTGAAGCTACTGACTGAATGAAAGGAGCTGGCATCTCACTCTCTTTGAATCTTCTTTATCATGCTAGGATTAACAGGAAAAAGCTAAAAATTTCAGAATTGCACCGTGCAATGTGGAGATATTACTGTTTGTGCATTTACAATATTCATTGATTTTTGGCATTGAAAAACGTCCAGAAATGTTTGAAGCTACTGACTGAATGAAAGGAGCTGGCATCTCACTCTCTTTGAATCTTCTTTATCATGCTAGGATTAGCAGGAAAAAGCAAAAAATTTCAGAATTGCACCGTGCAATGTGGAGATATTACTGTTTGTGCATTTACAATATTCATTGATTTTTGCCATTGAAAAACATGTTTTTCATATACCAGAAATGTTTGAAGCTACTGACTGAATGAAAGGAGCTGGCATCTCACTCTCTTTGAATCTTCTTTATCATGCTAGGATTAACAGGAAAAAGCTAAAAATTTCAGAATTGCACCGTGCAATGTGGAGATATTACTGTTTGTGCATTTACAATATTCATTGATTTTTGCCATTGAAAAACGTCCAGAAATGTTTGAAGCTACTGACTGAATGAAAGGAGCTGGCATCTCACTCTCTTTGAATCTTCTTTATCATGCTAGGATTAACAGGAAAAAGCTAAAAATTTCAGAATTGCACCGTGCAATGTGGAGATATTACTGTTTGTGCATTTACAATATTCATTGATTTTTGCCATTGAAAAACATCCAGAAATGTTTGAAGCTACTGACTGAATGAAAGGAGCTGGCATCTCACTCTCTTTGAATCTTCTTTATCATGCTAGGATTAGCAGGAAAAAGCAAAAAATTTCAGAATTGCACCGTGCAATGTGGAGATATTACTGTTTGTGCATTTACAATATTCATTGATTTTTGCCATTGAAAAACATGTTTTTCATATACCAGAAATGTTTGAAGCTACTGACTGAATGAAAGGAGCTGGCATCTCACTCTCTTTGAATCTTCTTTATCATGCTAGGATTAACAGGAAAAAGCTAAAAATTTCAGAATTGCACCGTGCAATGTGGAGATATTACTGTTTGTGCATTTACAATATTCATTGATTTTTGCCATTGAAAAACGTCCAGAAATGTTTGAAGCTACTGACTGAATGAAAGGAGCTGGCATCTCACTCTCTTTGAATCTTCTTTATCATGCTAGGATTAACAGGAAAAAGCTAAAAATTTCAGAATTGCACCGTGCAATGTGGAGATATTACTGTTTGTGCATTTACAATATTCATTGATTTTTGCCATTGAAAAACGTCCAGAAATGTTTGAAGCTACTGACTGAATGAAAGGAGCTGGCATCTCACTCTCTTTGAATCTTCTTTATCATGCTAGGATTAACAGGAAAAAGCTAAAAATTTCAGAATTGCACCGTGCAATGTGGAGATATTAGTGTTTGTGCATTTACAATATTCATTGATTTTTGCCATTGAAAAACGTCCAGAAATGTTTGAAGCTACTGACTGAATGAAAGGAGCTGGCATCTCACTCTCTTTGAATCTTCTTTATCATGCTAGGATTAACAGGAAAAAGCTAAAAATTTCAGAATTGCACCGTGCAATGTGGAGATATTACTGTTTGTGCATTTACAATATTCATTGATTTTTGCCATTGAAAAACATGTTTTTCATATACCAGAAATGTTTGAAGCTACTGACTGAATGAAAGGAGCTGGCATCTCACTCTCTTTGAATCTTCTTTATCATGCTAGGATTAACAGGAAAAAGCTAAAAATTTCAGAATTGCACCGTGCAATGTGGAGATATTACTGTTTGTGCATTTACAATATTCATTGATTTTTGCCATTGAAAAACGTCCAGAAATGTTTGAAGCTACTGACTGAATGAAAGGAGCTGGCATCTCACTCTCTTTGAAGCTTCTTTATCATGCTAGGATTAGCAGGAAAAAGCAAAAAATTTCAGAATTGCACCGTGCAATGTGGAGATATTACTGTTTGTGCATTTACAATATTCATTGATTTTTGCCATTGAAAAACGTCCAGAAATGTTTGAAGCTACTGACTGAATGAAAGGAGCTGGCATCTCACTCTCTTTGAATCTTCTTTATCATGCTAGGATTAACAGGAAAAAGCTAAAAATTTCAGAATTGCACCGTGCAATGTGGAGATATTACTGTTTGTGCATTTACAATATTCATTGATTTTTGCCATTGAAAAACATGTTTTTCATATACCAGAAATGTTTGAAGCTACTGACTGAATGAAAGGAGCTGGCATCTCACTCTCTTTGAATCTTCTTTATCATGCTAGGATTAACAGGAAAAAGCTAAAAATTTCAGAATTGCACCGTGCAATGTGGAGATATTACTGTTTGTGCATTTACAATATTCATTGATTTTTGCCATTGAAAAACATGTTTTTCATATACCAGAAATGTTTGAAGCTACTGACTGAATGAAAGGAGCTGGCATCTCACTCTCTTTGAATCTTCTTTATCATGCTAGGATTAACAGGAAAAAGCTAAAAATTTCAGAATTGCACCGTGCAATGTGGAGATATTACTGTTTGTGCATTTACAATATTCATTGATTTTTGCCATTGAAAAACGTCCAGAAATGTTTGAAGCTACTGACTGAATGAAAGGAGCTGGCATCTCACTCTCTTTGAATCTTCTTTATCATGCTAGGATTAACAGGAAAAAGCTAAAAATTTCAGAATTGCACCGTGCAATGTGGAGATATTACTGTTTGTGCATTTACAATATTCATTGATTTTTGCCATTGAAAAACATGTTTTTCATATACCAGAAATGTTTGAAGCTACTGACTGAATGAAAGGAGCTGGCATCTCACTCTCTTTGAATCTTCTTTATCATGCTAGGATTAACAGGAAAAAGCTAAAAATTTCAGAATTGCACCGTGCAATGTGGAGATATTACTGTTTGTGCATTTACAATATTCATTGATTTTTGCCATTGAAAAACATGTTTTTCATATACCAGAAATGTTTGAAGCTACTGACTGAATGAAAGGAGCTGGCATCTCACTCTCTTTGAATCTTCTTTATCATGCTAGGATTAACAGGAAAAAGCTAAAAATTTCAGAATTGCACCGTGCAATGTGGAGATATTACTGTTTGTGCATTTACAATATTCATTGATTTTTGCCATTGAAAAACGTCCAGAAATGTTTGAAGCTACTGACTGAATGAAAGGAGCTGGCATCTCACTCTCTTTGAATCTTCTTTATCATGCTAGGGTTAACAGGAAAAAGCTAAAAATTTCAGAATTGCACCGTGCAATGTGGAGATATTACTGTTTGTGCATTTACAATATTCATTGATTTTTGCCATTGAAAAACATGTTTTTCATATACCAGAAATGTTTGAAGCTACTGACTGAATGAAAGGAGCTGGCATCTCACTCTCTTTGAATCTTCTTTATCATGCTAGGATTAACAGGAAAAAGCTAAAAATTTCAGAATTGCACCGTGCAATGTGGAGATATTACTGTTTGTGCATTTACAATATTCATTGATTTTTGCCATTGAAAAACATGTTTTTCATATACCAGAAATGTTTGAAGCTACTGACTGAATGAAAGGAGCTGGCATCTCACTCTCTTTGAATCTTCTTTATCATGCTAGGATTAACAGGAAAAAGCTAAAAATTTCAGAATTGCACCGTGCAATGTGGAGATATTACTGTTTGTGCATTTACAATATTCATTGATTTTTGCCATTGAAAAACGTCCAGAAATGTTTGAAGCTACTGACTGAATGAAAGGAGCTGGCATCTCACTCTCTTTGAATCTTCTTTATCATGCTAGGATTAACAGGAAAAAGCTAAAAATTTCAGAATTGCACCGTGCAATGTGGAGATATTACTGTTTGTGCATTTACAATATTCATTGATTTTTGCCATTGAAAAACGTCCAGAAATGTTTGAAGCTACTGACTGAATGAAAGGAGCTGGCATCTCACTCTCTTTGAATCTTCTTTATCATGCTAGGATTAACAGGAAAAAGCTAAAAATTTCAGAATTGCACCGTGCAATGTGGAGATATTACTGTTTGTGCATTTACAATATTCATTGATTTTTGCCATTGAAAAACGTCCAGAAATGTTTGAAGCTACTGACTGAATGAAAGGAGCTGGCATCTCACTCTCTTTGAATCTTCTTTATCATGCTAGGATTAACAGGAAAAAGCTAAAAATTTCAGAATTGCACCGTGCAATGTGGAGATATTACTGTTTGTGCATTTACAATATTCATTGATTTTTGCCATTGAAAAACATGTTTTTCATATACCAGAAATGTTTGAAGCTACTGACTGAATGAAAGGAGCTGGCATCTCACTCTCTTTGAATCTTCTTTATCATGCTAGGATTAACAGGAAAAAGCTAAAAATTTCAGAATTGCACCGTGCAATGTGGAGATATTACTGTTTGTGCATTTACAATATTCATTGATTTTTGCCATTGAAAAACATGTTTTTCATATACCAGAAATGTTTGAAGCTACTGACTGAATGAAAGGAGCTGGCATCTCACTCTCTTTGAATCTTCTTTATCATGCTAGGATTAACAGGAAAAAGCTAAAAATTTCAGAATTGCACCGTGCAATGTGGAGATATTACTGTTTGTGCATTTACAATATTCATTGATTTTTGCCATTGAAAAACATGTTTTTCATATACCAGAAATGTTTGAAGCTACTGACTGAATGAAAGGAGCTGGCATCTCACTCTCTTTGAATCTTCTTTATCATGCTAGGATTAACAGGAAAAAGCTAAAAATTTCAGAATTGCACCGTGCAATGTGGAGATATTACTGTTTGTGCATTTACAATATTCATTGATTTTTGCCATTGAAAAACGTCCAGAAATGTTTGAAGCTACTGACTGAATGAAAGGAGCTGGCATCTCACTCTCTTTGAATCTTCTTTATCATGCTAGGATTAACAGGAAAAAGCTAAAAATTTCAGAATTGCACTGTGCAATGTGGAGATATTACTGTTTGTGCATTTACAATATTCATTGATTTTTGCCATTGAAAAACGTCCAGAAATGTTTGAAGCTACTGACTGAATGAAAGGAGCTGGCATCTCACTCTCTTTGAATCTTCTTTATCATGCTAGGATTAACAGGAAAAAGCTAAAAATTTCAGAATTGCACCGTGCAATGTGGAGATATTACTGTTTGTGCATTTACAATATTCATTGATTTTTGCCATTGAAAAACGTCCAGAAATGTTTGAAGCTACTGACTGAATGAAAGGAGCTGGCATCTCACTCTCTTTGAATCTTCTTTATCATGCTAGGATTAACAGGAAAAAGCTAAAAATTTCAGAATTGCACCGTGCAATGTGGAGATATTACTGTTTGTGCATTTACAATATTCATTGATTTTTGCCATTGAAAAACATGTTTTTCATATACCAGAAATGTTTGAAGCTACTGACTGAATGAAAGGAGCTGGCATCTCACTCTCTTTGAATCTTCTTTATCATGCTAGGATTAACAGGAAAAAGCTAAAAATTTCAGAATTGCACCGTGCAATGTGGAGATATTACTGTTTGTGCATTTACAATATTCATTGATTTTTGCCATTGAAAAACGTCCAGAAATGTTTGAAGCTACTGACTGAATGAAAGGAGCTGGCATCTCACTCTCTTTGAATCTTCTTTATCATGCTAGGATTAACAGGAAAAAGCTAAAAATTTCAGAATTGCACCGTGCAATGTGGAGATATTACTGTTTGTGCATTTACAATATTCATTGATTTTTGCCATTGAAAAACGTCCAGAAATGTTTGAAGCTACTGACTGAATGAAAGGAGCTGGCATCTCACTCTCTTTGAATCTTCTTTATCATGCTAGGATTAACAGGAAAAAGCTAAAAATTTCAGAATTGCACCGTGCAATGTGGAGATATTAGTGTTTGTGCATTTACAATATTCATTGATTTTTGCCATTGAAAAACGTCCAGAAATGTTTGAAGCTACTGACTGAATGAAAGGAGCTGGCATCTCACTCTCTTTGAATCTTCTTTATCATGCTAGGATTAACAGGAAAAAGCTAAAAATTTCAGAATTGCACCGTGCAATGTGGAGATATTACTGTTTGTGCATTTACAATATTCATTGATTTTTGCCATTGAAAAACATGTTTTTCATATACCAGAAATGTTTGAAGCTACTGACTGAATGAAAGGAGCTGGCATCTCACTCTCTTTGAATCTTCTTTATCATGCTAGGATTAACAGGAAAAAGCTAAAAATTTCAGAATTGCACCGTGCAATGTGGAGATATTACTGTTTGTGCATTTACAATATTCATTGATTTTTGCCATTGAAAAACGTCCAGAAATGTTTGAAGCTACTGACTGAATGAAAGGAGCTGGCATCTCACTCTCTTTGAAGCTTCTTTATCATGCTAGGATTAGCAGGAAAAAGCAAAAAATTTCAGAATTGCACCGTGCAATGTGGAGATATTACTGTTTGTGCATTTACAATATTCATTGATTTTTGCCATTGAAAAACGTCCAGAAATGTTTGAAGCTACTGACTGAATGAAAGGAGCTGGCATCTCACTCTCTTTGAATCTTCTTTATCATGCTAGGATTAACAGGAAAAAGCTAAAAATTTCAGAATTGCACCGTGCAATGTGGAGATATTACTGTTTGTGCATTTACAATATTCATTGATTTTTGCCATTGAAAAACATGTTTTTCATATACCAGAAATGTTTGAAGCTACTGACTGAATGAAAGGAGCTGGCATCTCACTCTCTTTGAATCTTCTTTATCATGCTAGGATTAACAGGAAAAAGCTAAAAATTTCAGAATTGCACCGTGCAATGTGGAGATATTACTGTTTGTGCATTTACAATATTCATTGATTTTTGCCATTGAAAAACATGTTTTTCATATACCAGAAATGTTTGAAGCTACTGACTGAATGAAAGGAGCTGGCATCTCACTCTCTTTGAATCTTCTTTATCATGCTAGGATTAACAGGAAAAAGCTAAAAATTTCAGAATTGCACCGTGCAATGTGGAGATATTACTGTTTGTGCATTTACAATATTCATTGATTTTTGCCATTGAAAAACGTCCAGAAATGTTTGAAGCTACTGACTGAATGAAAGGAGCTGGCATCTCACTCTCTTTGAATCTTCTTTATCATGCTAGGATTAACAGGAAAAAGCTAAAAATTTCAGAATTGCACCGTGCAATGTGGAGATATTACTGTTTGTGCATTTACAATATTCATTGATTTTTGCCATTGAAAAACATGTTTTTCATATACCAGAAATGTTTGAAGCTACTGACTGAATGAAAGGAGCTGGCATCTCACTCTCTTTGAATCTTCTTTATCATGCTAGGATTAACAGGAAAAAGCTAAAAATTTCAGAATTGCACCGTGCAATGTGGAGATATTACTGTTTGTGCATTTACAATATTCATTGATTTTTGCCATTGAAAAAACATGTTTTTCATATACCAGAAATGTTTGAAGCTACTGACTGAATGAAAGGAGCTGGCATCTCACTCTCTTTGAATCTTCTTTATCATGCTAGGATTAACAGGAAAAAGCTAAAAATTTTCAGAATTGCACCGTGCAATGTGGAGATATTACTGTTTGTGCATTTACAATATTCATTGATTTTTGCCATTGAAAAACGTCAGAAATGTTTGAAGCTACTGACTGAATGAAAGGAGCTGGCATCTCACTCTCTTTGAATCTTCTTTATCATGCTAGGGTTAACAGGAAAAAGCTAAAAATTTCAGAATTGCACCGTGCAATGTGGAGATATTACTGTTTGTGCATTTACAATATTCATTGATTTTTGCCATTGAAAAACATGTTTTTCATATACCAGAAATGTTTGAAGCTACTGACTGAATGAAAGGAGCTGGCATCTCACTCTCTTTGAATCTTCTTTATCATGCTAGGATTAACAGGAAAAAAGCTAAAAATTTCAGAATTGCACCGTGCAATGTGGAGATATTACTGTTTGTGCATTTACAATATTCATTGATTTTTGCCATTGAAAAACATGTTTTTCATATACCAGAAATGTTTGAAGCTACTGACTGAATGAAAGGAGCTGGCATCTCACTCTCTTTGAATCTTCTTTATCATGCTAGGATTAACAGGAAAAAGCTAAAAATTTCAGAATTGCACCGTGCAATGTGGAGATATTACTGTTTGTGCATTTACAATATTCATTGATTTTTGCCATTGAAAAACGTCCAGAAATGTTTGAAGCTACTGACTGAATGAAAGGAGCTGGCATCTCACTCTCTTTGAATCTTCTTTATCATGCTAGGATTAACAGGAAAAAGCTAAAAATTTCAGAATTGCACCGTGCAATGTGGAGATATTACTGTTTGTGCATTTACAATATTCATTGATTTTTGCCATTGAAAAACGTCCAGAAAATGTTTGAAGCTACTGACTGAATGAAAGGAGCTGGCATCTCACTCTCTTTGAATCTTCTTTATCATGCTAGGATTAACAGGAAAAGCTAAAAATTTCAGAATTGCACCGTGCAATGTGGAGATATTACTGTTTGTGCATTTACAATATTCATTGATTTTTGCCATTGAAAAACGTCCAGAAATGTTTGAAGCTACTGACTGAATGAAAGGAGCTGGCATCTCACTCTCTTTGAATCTTCTTTATCATGCTAGGATTAACAGGAAAAAGCTAAAAATTTCAGAATTGCACCGTGCAATGTGGAGATATTACTGTTTGTGCATTTACAATATTCATTGATTTTTGCCATTGAAAAACATGTTTTTCATATACCAGAAATGTTTGAAGCTACTGACTGAATGAAAGGAGCTGGCATCTCACTCTCTTTGAATCTTCTTTATCATGCTAGGATTAACAGGAAAAAGCTAAAAATTTCAGAATTGCACCGTGCAATGTGGAGATATTACTGTTTGTGCATTTACAATATTCATTGATTTTTGCCATTGAAAAACATGTTTTTCATATACCAGAAATGTTTGAAGCTACTGACTGAATGAAAGGAGCTGGCATCTCACTCTCTTTGAATCTTCTTTATCATGCTAGGATTAACAGGAAAAAGCTAAAAATTTCAGAATTGCACCGTGCAATGTGGAGATATTACTGTTTGTGCATTTACAATATTCATTGATTTTTGCCATTGAAAAACATGTTTTTCATATACCAGAAATGTTTGAAGCTACTGACTGAATGAAAGGAGCTGGCATCTCACTCTCTTTGAATCTTCTTTATCATGCTAGGATTAACAGGAAAAAGCTAAAAATTTCAGAATTGCACCGTGCAATGTGGAGATATTACTGTTTGTGCATTTACAATATTCATTGATTTTTGCCATTGAAAAACATGTTTTTCATATACCAGAAATGTTTGAAGCTACTGACTGAATGAAAGGAGCTGGCATCTCACTCTCTTTGAATCTTCTTTATCATGCTAGGATTAACAGGAAAAGCTAAAAATTTCAGAATTGCACCGTGCAATGTGGAGATATTACTGTTTGTGCATTTACAATATTCATTGATTTTTGCCATTGAAAAACGTCCAGAAATGTTTGAAGCTACTGACTGAATGAAAGGAGCTGGCATCTCACTCTCTTTGAATCTTCTTTATCATGCTAGGATTAACAGGAAAAAGCTAAAAATTTCAGAATTGCACCGTGCAATGTGGAGATATTACTGTTTGTGCATTTACAATATTCATTGATTTTTGCCATTGAAAAACATGTTTTTCATATACCAGAAATGTTTGAAGCTACTGACTGAATGAAAGGAGCTGGCATCTCACTCTCTTTGAATCTTCTTTA
Organism: Phyllobates terribilis; assembly: GCF_046119375.1. Taxonomy (NCBI): domain Eukaryota; kingdom Metazoa; phylum Chordata; class Amphibia; order Anura; family Dendrobatidae; genus Phyllobates; species Phyllobates terribilis. The sequence goes on along the minus strand of NW_027368949.1, from coordinate 3,209 downwards.
TCATGCTAGGATTAACAGGAAAAAGCTAAAAATTTCAGAATTGCACCGTGCAATGTGGAGATATTACTGTTTGTGCATTTACAATATTCATTGATTTTTGCCATTGAAAAACGTCCAGAAATGTTTGAAGCTACTGACTGAATGAAAGGAGCTGGCATCTCACTCTCTTTGAATCTTCTTTATCATGCTAGGATTAACAGGAAAAAGCTAAAAATTTCAGAATTGCACCGTGCAATGTGGAGATATTACTGTTTGTGCATTTACAATATTCATTGATTTTTGCCATTGAAAAACGTCCAGAAATGTTTGAAGCTACTGACTGAATGAAAGGAGCTGGCATCTCACTCTCTTTGAATCTTCTTTATCATGCTAGGATTAACAGGAAAAAGCTAAAAATTTCAGAATTGCACCGTGCAATGTGGAGATATTACTGTTTGTGCATTTACAATATTCATTGATTTTTGCCATTGAAAAACATGTTTTTCATATACCAGAAATGTTTGAAGCTACTGACTGAATGAAAGGAGCTGGCATCTCACTCTCTTTGAATCTTCTTTATCATGCTAGGATTAACAGGAAAAAGCTAAAAATTTCAGAATTGCACCGTGCAATGTGGAGATATTACTGTTTGTGCATTTACAATATTCATTGATTTTTGCCATTGAAAAACATGTTTTTCATATACCAGAAATGTTTGAAGCTACTGACTGAATGAAAGGAGCTGGCATCTCACTCTCTTTGAATCTTCTTTATCATGCTAGGATTAACAGGAAAAAGCTAAAAATTTCAGAATTGCACCGTGCAATGTGGAGATATTACTGTTTGTGCATTTACAATATTCATTGATTTTTGCCATTGAAAAACATGTCCAGAAATGTTTGAAGCTACTGACTGAATGAAAGGAGCTGGCATCTCACTCTCTTTGAATCTTCTTTATCATGCTAGGATTAACAGGAAAAAGCTAAAAATTTCAGAATTGCACCGTGCAATGTGGAGATATTACTGTTTGTGCATTTACAATATTCATTGATTTTTGCCATTGAAAAACATGTTTTTCATATACCAGAAATGTTTGAAGCTACTGACTGAATGAAAGGAGCTGGCATCTCACTCTCTTTGAATCTTCTTTATCATGCTAGGATTAACAGGAAAAAGCTAAAAATTTCAGAATTGCACCGTGCAATGTGGAGATATTACTGTTTGTGCATTTACAATATTCATTGATTTTTGCCATTGAAAAACATGTTTTTCATATACCAGAAATGTTTGAAGCTACTGACTGAATGAAAGGAGCTGGCATCTCACTCTCTTTGAATCTTCTTTATCATGCTAGGATTAACAGGAAAAAGCTAAAAATTTCAGAATTGCACCGTGCAATGTGGAGATATTACTGTTTGTGCATTTACAATATTCATTGATTTTTGCCATTGAAAAACGTTATACCAGAAATGTTTGAAGCTACTGACTGAATGAAAGGAGCTGGCATCTCACTCTCTTTGAATCTTCTTTATCATGCTAGGATTAACAGGAAAAAGCTAAAAATTCAGAATTGCACCGTGCAATGTGGAGATATTACTGTTTGTGCATTTACAATATTCATTGATTTTTGCCATTGAAAAAATGTTTTTCATATACCAGAAATGTTTGAAGCTACTGACTGAATGAAAGGAGCTGGCATCTCACTCTCTTTGAATCTTCTTTATCATGCTAGGATTAACAGGAAAAAGCTAAAAATTTCAGAATTGCACCGTGCAATGTGGAGATATTACTGTTTGTGCATTTACAATATTCATTGATTTTTGCCATTGAAAAACGTCCAGAAATGTTTGAAGCTACTGACTGAATGAAAGGAGCTGGCATCTCACTCTCTTTGAATCTTCTTTATCATGCTAGGATTAACAGGAAAAAGCTAAAAATTTCAGAATTGCACCGTGCAATGTGGAGATATTACTGTTTGTGCATTTACAATATTCATTGATTTTTGCCATTGAAAACAAGTTTTTCGTATACTCAGAAATGTTTGAAGCTACTGACTGAATGAAAGGAGCTGGCATCTCACTCTCTTTGAATCTTCTTTATCATGCTAGGATTAGCAGGAAAAAGCTAAAAATTTCAGAATTGCACCGTGCAAATGTGGGAGATATTACTGTTTGTGCATTTACAATATTCATTGATTTTTGCCATTGAAAAACATGTTTTTCATATACCAGAAATGTTTGAAGCTACTGACTGAATGAAAGGAGCTGGCATCTCACTCTCTTTGAATCTTCTTATCATGCTAGGATTAACAGGAAAAAGCTAAAATTTCAGAATTGCACCGTGCAATGTGGAGATATTACTGTTTGTGCATTTACAATATTCATTGATTTTTGCCATTGAAAAACTGTTTTTTCATATACCAGAAATGTTTGAAGCTACTGACTGAATGAAAGGAGCTGGCATCTCACTCTCTTTGAATCTTCTTTATCATGCTAGGATTAACAGGAAAAAGCTAAAAATTTCAGAATTGCACCGTGCAATGTGGAGATATTACTGTTTGTGCATTTACAATATTCATTGATTTTTGCCATTGAAAAACATGTTTTTCATATACCAGAAATGTTTGAAGCTACTGACTGAATGAAAGGAGCTGGCATCTCACTCTCTTTGAATCTTCTTTATCATGCTAGGATTAACATGGAAAAAGCTAAAAATTTCAGAATTGCAGCCGTGCAATGTGGAGATATTACTGTTTGTGCATTTACAATATTCATTGATTTTTGCCATTGAAAAACATGTTTTTCATATACCAGAAATGTTTGAAGCTACTGACTGAATGAAAGGAGCTGGCATCCTCACTCTCTTTGAATCTTCTTTATCATGCTGGATTACAGGAAAAAGCTAAAAATTTCAGAATTGCACCGTGCAATGTGGAGATATTACTGTTTGTGCATTTACAATATTCATTGATTTTTGCCATTGAAAAACATGTTTTTCATATACCAGAAATGTTTGAAGCTACTGACTGAATGAAAGGAGCTGGCATCTCACTCTATTCATCTTCTTTATCATGCGTAAAAAAGTAAAAATTTCACCGCAATGTGGAGATATTACTTGTTTGTGCATTTACCAAATTTTCATTTGATTTTTGCCATTGAAAAACATGTTTTTCATATACCAGAAATGTATTGAAGCTACTGACTGAATGAAAGGAGCTGGCATCTCACTCT
>NW_027368948.1:0-46185 GCF_046119375.1 Phyllobates terribilis | reverse complement strand
TGACAGCAGACTCTTTCTTTCTGGTTCCTCTATTTCAGCCAGAAACAAGCACCCTTCATATTCCTCAAGCTCAGCATAGAAGAGTTTCTCTTCTTGATCAGCAAAATTCAGTTTCTGATCCTCCTGTTGCACTCCTTTTCCTTTATCTTTCTCCTTTGCCCAACACTGAGCTTCCTTGTGCCCAGCTTTCTTGCAGTAATAGCACTTCATTACTTTCTTAAGTGAGTCAGAACTCTCACCTTGGTGACCTGATCTTCCTCGGCCTCTGCCTCTAAAGCCACCTCTTCCTCTAAATCTGTTTGATTGTGAACCACTTTTCTCCTTATACTCAGTTGAACTCATGAAGGCTTTCTCCTCCTTTTGTTCACTGGATCTTGTCAGCCTTTCTTCATGGGTTTGTAAGGATCCCATCAGTTCATCAAATGAGTACGTCTCCATATCTTTTGATTCCTCAATGGCAGTCACAATATGGTCATATTTGTTGGTTAAGCTCCTCAGAACTTTGCCAACTACATTTTGATCTGAGATCTCTTCTCCATAAGACCTCATCTGTTGCACAATTCCAGAAATTCTTGACAGGTAATCCTGTACTTTCTCCTTCTCCTTCATAAGAGAAGTTTCAAACTCCCTTCTTAGTGATTGAAGTCTCACTGTGATGACTTTCTTATCACCTAGATACTCTTGCTTTAGAGTATCCCAAGCTTCCTTTGATGTTGAGGCTGAAGCAATACGTGGGAAGATCTCATCATCAAGTGCTTGTTGAATCATAAACAATGCCTTAGCATCCTTCTTTCTCTTTTCTCTCAATGCCTGATCTGGCTCCTCTGGATTAGTATCTTCGAACCCTTCATCAACCAAGTTCCATAACTCCTGAGATCATAACAAGGTTTTCATCTTCAACCCCCAAAACTGATATTTAAGGCCTTTGAAGATAGGCAACTGAGACGAATTGCTTGCATTGTTTCCTGGCAAGTTCTGCATCTTCTCTTTACTTGTTTGATTGTGTTTATCACTCAAACTCTTTCTAGTTTCCTAGGATCGATACCCAGAGAAGCTCTGATACCAATTTGTTGGAAGAACAATAGAGAATTGATGAGTTAAATTGAGTCTATGCCGAAGGCAATAACATAGAGAAAGAAATTCTGCAAACTTCAACAACTTCATTCATAAACTGAATTGTTCTTTTAAGGATTACATGACTCAACAAAAGAAACTAACCGCATCCACTAATCACGTCTACTTAGTGGGCTACTTGATTGACTCGATTAATATCAAAGAAATAAACTGAGTTAAAAGATCCTAACAAACTCCTAAAACTCAGCTGTCACAAAAACAGAACAAACAACAAAACAAAAAAAAAACATCAGCAACTTGCTGTCATAAATAAGAACATCAGCAAAGTGTATGATCACACTTTCAACATTTTTCTCTCTCACTTCCTCAAAATTACTATAAAAACACTCTCTCTTACAACAAAGAAGAACTCTCTCAAATGATGAAAAACTCAAAACCCTTAACTAGTCCTAGTTTCCTCCTACTTATAGACAAGCTAAAACTGTACCTTTCTATACAAGTAAATAAGCAACACATTTAGTCTTCAAGAATTCCTTTCTTGATTTAGTTGAACCGATTTGCAACTTGGCTAAGTTCCTGGCACGTGGTTGAGCTTGACCTTCATCCTTCACCTTCGCGCTCACCACTTGCATAATAACCTAACACGTGTACAATCCATATAGCTCGATTAATCTGCAACTTGCACAACTTTCTCTGTTACTTGCAATAGGTGCTCTAAGTCTGAAAATGCGCTTTGTCCTTGTTTTCCACTTCTGGTACGCACTACTCCTTTTCTCAGCTCTCTGGTATGCTTAGTCTCTCTCTGGATCCTCATCTCGACCATCACGCTGCTAAGCGACTTTGTAAACTTCTAAGCGCGATCCTTATACTTATTATTTTTTATAAGCGAGACTTGCAAAGTATAAGCTAGACCATAAAACTTATAAGCAAGACCTGTAACACTTAAAATTCATGAAAACTGTTAGATACTAAATTTATTATTATCAAAATTTAAAAAACGAGTTAAACTAATGCTAGTTCAACTAATAACGAGAAATTCATAGTTGAATCTCACTTTTCAAATAATAAACATAGAGCATAAATTTATCCAAATATCCACCAAAAGCAAACTCAGGTTAACACAATTCAGGTGGTTCATTCAATATCTCAAGAACAAACTTAGAGGAGATCAACCTACCTTCAACCTGAGATTAAATCCTATGGAGTACCATCAACATGGAATTGATTTTATAGTATAGTTCTACAACATAAAAATAATTAAAGAATAAAATAGGTGCATGAATAAAGAATAAATAAATTAAATGAAGTCTCTGGTGTGAAACAAGAACAATGGGATTTATGTTGTAAAATTCAGGATATTGAATTTCACATTAAATTGTAGTTTAGATTAATGAACTTAAATCAGTATAAAAGCTATTTAATCCTGATTTAAATATAAGAGGAAATAAAAATCTTTCATGTATCCTTCCCAGGTTATATCTTTTATACACATACAAGGACGGGAAATATACTAGTTAATATCTAAATATCGATTTGTTATGTTATCAGGTTCTAGTATCGGAAGTGAAAGAAGATGGTAGAATGAGCAGTAAACTCTACAGGGGTGTGACCACAGGGTTATCTTGGATCTGCGTGGTTTTGTATATTTGAGTTTGTATATGAGGTGAAGAAGAATGGGGTCAAGTGGACAAAGAGAAGAGGGCGTTACTGCTTCTACTCTCCCGGGATGCATACTCAAGTGTTTGGAAGCTTTATGTTGTGGTTTGGGCTGATCAGTTCAACAGTCCAGTTCTGTCTGAGCACGGCGGCATTGGTGGTGGAGAGGGTAATTGTGAGGTTTGATCACTTGGGGTTGTTACTTGCTATTTGCTTGTTGATGGCCGCATTCATCCATAGGAATTGCCATCATGAGACTGAAATGGCTGGTGTTGTCATGTGTGTGACTCATGGGGAATCTAGTGCTCAAGGTGTGCGTAGACATGGGATTTGGGTATTTCAGTGCCCTAAATGTCACGTAGACAAAATCGTCTAATCATATGACATTATAACTATAACAACACAAAAATGAGAAATATTATGTTCGGAAAGTGTATGAAGTAATAGTGGTAAGGGTGTAGTAAGTTATACATTTAGCTGGTAGTATAAGGTAATATATATTATTTACGTAGTTTTCTAAAGGCTGAATCCAATTTCTGAAGTGTTCCAGACTACTCCTCATATGCCCTCTATTCTTCTTAGCGTACTATATAAGAATTATAAATAAATCCTCCCTCCCTTATACCCACAAAAGTGGAGCTTCGGAGTTTTCATTCCTTGTGTGGATTGAGAGAGATTACCCATCCTCCAAATATGAAGACGGAGATTTTAGCGTACGACTATGTAAATATTGTAAATGGGATGAGGAAAATTGTTACTTCTTTTGCTCGGTTATTGAGGGTGTCGGGCCACTATTAGTGAGTTCACTAATCTCGGCTAAAACAGCTCATCAATCACTCATTAACATGGTTAAATCAGAAAATAACACAATCTACGATGTTCATTAGTTTCGAACCCACGGTGAAATATTGCTCCATCTCGGAGATCTACTCCCCATTTACCACTCTACTATCTCCCTAAGAACAAATTGTACCTTCTTATTGTTGAAGGATAAACCTATTAATAAAATTACAAATGAAGGATTTACTCTAACAAACTCAATCGCAGAATCCAATCGAACAAGATTATCTTAATAATTAGATAATTAAATATAATACAAATATTATCTTAATAGGCTCCTGCACTCACATGGTCTAAGCATGTCACGAACATGAGGCTTGTCGCGAAGAGTCATGAATCTATGATTGCTCATCGCCTTTGTAAACGCATACACAACCTGATTCAAAGAAATGGACATGACAGAAGAGGAGCTCACTAGAAACCACTTGTTCTCTAATAAAATGATAATCAATTTTAATGTGATTCCAGTGTTGATGAAAGATAGGATTGGTAGACAAGAATGTCGCACTCTAGTTGTTACATAAAAGTATGGGAAGCTTAATGTTGGGAAGAGCCATTTCATTGAGTACATGTTGAATCTATATCTGTTAGTAGCTGCAAAAGTAATAGCCTTTTATTCGACTTCTGTGCTTGAACGAGCAATGACATTTTGCTTGCGAGAGGATCAATTGACAAGGAACCATCCAAAGTAGGTTCCAAAGATGTGTTGAGAATGACAATCACCAGGATCGGAGACCCAACAAGAATATGAGAAGGCTAACATGAGAGAGTTCAGTGCCTTGTGGATGAGTAAACCATTGGATAGAGAGCCTTTTAAATAACGCAAGATTTGTTTGATGGCGTACCAGGAAATGGCGGTTGGATTGTGCATAAATTGGCAAAGAGTATGAGATTTCAAGCCCAATGATAGTAATGTACTGGAGAGTGCCCACAACACTATGATAGAAAGCGGAAAGTGGGTTACCAAACTGTGTTATACAAGAGTTTGGCTCAGGTGATAATGATATCGGATTTGCCCCAATCGTTATCTTGCGGTCAATAATGTCACGAATATTTATGCTGAGACAAGTGAAGAGCAAAAGAGAAGGAAATGTAGATGACCAAGATCCTATCGAGAGAAATCACGGTGAAGATGTTGTACAAACTCATTGATGAAAATGGTATTAGAACTAGTAATATTTAAATCTTTAACTTAAATGAGAATGTACACCATATGGGAGCCATGTCGCTTGATGAAGAGGGACGGATCCGAAATACATGCACAAAAACCAAGCTTCAACATAGAGCCAGAGAGCTTGTGAAACTAGGAACGCGATACGTGTTTGAGGCAATGAAGCACCTTCCCAAGCTTACAAACATGAATGGTTTTTTCTGAAGCCTCAAAACCCTGTAGTTGATCCATAAATACTATGTGTGAAAGATCTCCATTTAAAAAGCATTATAAACGTCAACCTGGAAGAGACCAATTATTAGAAACAACTAAAATTAAAATGACACATATAATTGTAGGCTTCATCACAAGACTAAAACTATCAAACTATTGAAACCATGGCTCCTGATTGAATCCTTTGGTTACGAGACGAGCATTATACGGATCAATGGATCCAATCTAACTTTCTCTTTATCCTGTAAACACAATTACACTCAACAACGTTAGCCTTTGAAGGACGAGGGACCAAGTCCCAAGTACTATTCTACATTAGAGCGTCAAATTCAGACTGAATAATGTTCTACCATTTAGGATATTTGGAAACTTGGTGGCATAATATAGGTTCTATAAAGGTTGTTAGGGCAGTGGGTATTGGATATTTAGTGGATTTAGGGTTTAAGGAATTGGTGGACGAACGAGGTTGCATAATCTGAGAGTAGTTGTTGGGAGGGTGAAACCAGGTCGGTGCGTTGGGGTATTGGGGAGCCGGAGGATTCAACGAGTGTGATGCAGTGCGTGAAGAGGTGTGTGGGAAACGTGATGCAACCAGTGGTGAAGCAGGAATAGAATCGTAGGATGATGCGGAGACCGAACCCATCTCAGACGCAGGTAAGGACTACATGACTAAGGAAGGGGGTGGACATAATGTGGATTGACCTGGATTGTTACTCGAATCAATGAACGAAAATGGAACAAGGAAAACAACTTGATGTAACAGGGAAAGTGGTATAAGAGCGGAAGGAGGGTCGATTAAGCATGTGATAACATTCTCTTGGCACATCGAGTGAGTACACACAGTTCAACATCGGTAAAACATTTTTAGCAAGTATATTAGATGGAATATAGTCAAATGAAGTATAATAAGATGACCTAGGTGGGGTCAACGCCTTGCATTTAGTATCCTCCATGGCTGACTAAGAACAAACATAGAGCAGATCAAAGAGAAAGATGATGGAAACAATCAAAAGATGTGTTATTTTTTTCCCTCACTATATGAGAAGAAATCCTTATCTTGATTCGGGCTTAATTAGTTATCATTTAGTAGACCCAAATGATGCCCCACTTAAGGGAAGTCTTTATAGAAATCCCACCATCCTAGATGCAGGAGAGCCCTACCCAACCCACATTGTGAGCCCTGCCAATCCTAGGGTTGTTCCTGGAGCTCAATCACAAGTTAAGTCTGTACAAATACACTTCAACCCATCCGCATAATAGCTCTGGCCTAGGGTTGGTCAAGCCCAAGGACGATCTCCTAGGTTGATCCAAAATCAACCCATCCCACAAACACTAGAGAGATATATCACCAATTAAGCTATGAATTGGTGATATATCTCTCAATTTTGGGGGGATATATTAAAAAGTCAGAGGTTCGATTCCCTCTATCAACATCCTGTCTGGGGTTGAATTTGGATCAACCTTAAATTGGTGATATATCTCTCAAGTCTTTGAGGATATCTTAAAAGGTCATGGGTTCAGTTCCCACCTGGCAACAACATGTCTGGGTTAAATTCGGATCAACCTAAAAAATGAGCCTTGGGCTTGATCAATCATGGACCTAGGATGCTATGCGACTGAGTTGGATTGTATGGTCCGCAGACCTGGCTTGTGGTTGAGCTCCAGGATTGGCTGCAGGATCGGCAGGAATCCCGATGTGGGTTCCTCAGGGTTCTCCTGCATCAGGGAAAGTAGGCATCAAGTCCTTAGGTGTAGTATCCTTCGTGACTGATTAAGAACAAACATAGAGCAGATCAAAGACAAAGATGATGGAAACATTCAAAAGTTGTGTTATGTTTTCTCTTTTTATAGGAGAACAAGTCCTTCTCTTGATTTGGGCTTAATTAGTTACCATTTGGTAGGCTCAAATGATGTCCCATGTAAGGGAAGTCTTATCTACAAAGATCACCATATTTAACGAGAATAAAAGTGGATTTTTAGTTAAAAGAGAGGGGGGGAAAAGAGATTTGAAAATACAGAGAATATAAGAGAGGATGATAAGTGGTAAACAAATCATTAGGTTCTGGCATTGAATTTGATCTGCTTCAATCGATGAACAAACAAACTCTGGTTGGGCTGAAAGTTTTGGGGGTGTTTGTGCCATCAAGAAGCTCACATCCAACAGTTGAATCATGGAGATATGTCCTCTAAGTCAGATTCTACTTATTTGCATCTCTTCATCTTCTTGTTGTTGTTTCACCTTATTAGGTGGAGATTGTTGTCATGGTTGTTGCCTTGATTCTTGTGTATTCCTTTAATGATATCTAGAGAGGTTGTACCCATTTTTAAAATGAGTTATAATGAACGTTTTGATATCCTAAAAGTCTTTTAATTTTCACCCTGATTTGGTTGCACATAAAAGTCTCGTGTAATCAATTAATATGTTTATTTTTTGTCATATGTGTTCATCACTTTAAGTTTCCCAATGATCTTGTCACTGTTTATGGATATTGGTTGTTGATTTGATTGATTCGGATTCCGCACACGTCAAGATAATCATAAAAATACTGAATAAAAAATTGTGCGGATATGTTAGGAGCGGATGAAATAAACAAGTTAGGATAGATGTGGTTCGAGTCTCTTGTTCATATCAATATCATAGTGAAAAGAAGGTAGATAACCTCCCAAGTATCATTCTTAGTGAGAGCTTTGAGTTCATCCTGCATAGCATAGCATCTCTCTGTCAAGAAGAGCATGCAACCTCATGCAACTGGGTCGGTTTCAAGGTGGCAATTAAGGCGGTGATGAAGAAAGCAAAGTTTGGTATAGAGGGGGCTTAAGTGAATAGTCGTTGTTGTGATGGCTTAAATCCGAATTCTGAATCACACTCTTCGACAGGTAGCACATGAGTCTCATTGTCTATAGTGTAGGCCTTAATTGGTTCTTTTGATTTGTATTAGGAAGGAAGTCTTGTGGCTCAATTTTTATAGGATAGTTTGAGCACTACATATTGTGGTTTTATGTAAATCCTAGAGATAAGCCGAAAGTTGTAAACCCTAGTGCGTCTCTAATAATAATCTGATCTCCCATTACCTGTGGGCGTAGACAATTTGATGAATAATGTAAATCTGTGTATCGTTCTTGTTTGTTATTGTTATCGTTTTGATTCTGTTACAATTGTTGTGTTACACACCTATTCACAAAAACATATCGACGCTTCCCTAGTACAAGCACTCCTCAAACACTAGGAAGAACAGATGGAGATGTGTCATTAGATTCCAAACTCCCATATTTTCTTAGAACAAACTAGCAACGTGAGGAGCAACAACAAATACGGAACCGACACGACAATCTAGTCTCGGAAACAATTTGAGGAGAGCTACTGATTTTTGTAGAATTGTTGAATGGAAAGTCGGTTTCTTGAAATAATGTTAAAATATGATTCGATACTTCTATTTATTAGTTATTTGTTTTAGTTATTATCAGAACTAATTTATGTTTGTTTATCCCATTTTTAAGGAGGTTGTTAGTTGTGTAAGTCAAGTCCTTTTCCATTAGTTGAACGAGATTAATGGAAGCAGTTGCAGTTGTTCATTCAGTATATGCAAGCTCGACTATAGAGCATTTTAGATTCAAATACACAATATCCAGAACATTTGCAGTTTCTTGATAAGCGCCATCTTCAATCTCTATCCATTTCATCTTGTACCAACAAATTAGTATCAGAGCATTTAGGCTTCGATGCTAGGATGTGAGTGAGAACATCAGAGAGAAAATACAAGGGATATATTAAAAAAAGAGATATGCAGAACCTTGGAGGAGGTAACAATGGGATTCCCAATTGCTCAGTTTCAAGGGTAAAAGTACCAAATCTCAAGCATGAAGTTGAAGACACTCTTCATTAGATGTGGGGACTGTTGGAGGAAACGGCTTCAAAGGAAAAAGTGCTAAAAGAGAAAATTATTCTTACAGATTTGATCAAAGGGAGATATACTCGGATAAGATTTGAATCGTGATGATTCTTTTTTGAAATCAGTATTTTACCCTTTATATGATTTAGGAAATCCATGAAATTTGAGGTGAGATAAGACAAACCTCAAGTGCCTATCTTGGCTTTAGATTGGGAACTCAACTCTAAAATTGTGTTTTGACGACTTATAACTTGTATTAATGATTAATTCAAGAGAGAAGCATTCATCACCCTTAATACCAAATCTCTACAAATCGTTATATATGCATTAGAGAGCCCGAATGAGCAGTTGAGGGAAGTTACCGGCGGTTACCAGCGGTAACTTGGAGGTTACCAATGTGTAAAAACATCTACCCACGTTCATCAGTTACTACAGGTGTATCATAATGCTTATTAGGCATTAACAAGTTGTTCAATACAATATAACCGCTCACAACTGACGTTTTGTGATCAACAGAACATGGAACAAAATAGTTCTTTTATTCCTTATCTCTAGGATAGAACAGTTCTCTTGTTCCTTATATCATGGTTGTGTTCTAATAAAAGCACCTAGGCGGCACCCTAACGTTCTGACTAAGTGCTACTTGTTTTTTCCTAGATGGTGCAAAAAAATGGCCCGCCTAGGCGACCGCATAGGAGACTAGGCGCGCCTAGGCGTTACATTTTTTCTAGGCGGGCGTATGTTTTCTTTTTTGTGAAAAGGTATGCCTTCTTATTTAGGTTAAAAATAAATCCCACCCTTTTGTTTGTCTGATGCCTCCGCCTCTCACCTCTCACCTTTCTCCCTCTCAAGTGAGTACTTTGTCATCCCTACTACCTCCCACCTCCATCTTGTCCTGCTGAAACCTCTTGTCCCACCGGACGCCTCTCACCTCACCTCACCTCTTGTCCCGCCTCTCACCTTTGTTCGTCTCTCCCTGTCCCTCGCCCTTGTACCACGACCAACCTCCGCTAAGAGCATGCGACTGTGACTATTACTTATGTTGAAACATGTGTTGAAAATTGTAGGATTTTTGCTTGTTGTGGTCTTGTATATGAAAAATACTATAAATTCTATGAATTTTTGATAATTAACTATCAAATTATATGCTTATATTAAAATTACATAGTTCAATTATAAATCACTATGAAAATTATGAATCAATATATTTCGATTTAGTTTTTCATATAAGAAAATTATATTAAAATATATAAAAAATGTTATAATATTGATCCGCCTAGGTCCCGCTTTGGCTCCCGCCTAGGCGCTTAGGCGCTAGGCCCCCCTTTCCGCCTAGCACCCGCCTAACGTTTTTTAGAACACTGTATCAGGGACAGAACAGTTCTCTTGTTCCTTATCTCAAACAACTTCTTTGTTCCCTTCATAAAGACCTTAGCGCAGCTAACATATTTGTTGCCTTCTCAAGGGAAATAAGCGCTTCCTTTGCTTGTTCCTATAATAGGAACTCCTAAGTTCTTGTAGAAACATAGTTCTTTGTTATCTTCATAGTTACTATGTATTCTCTTGTCAGATCCATCAGTAGAAACTTGTTCTATTGTCAGTTTCTTTGGTAGAAACACCTTCTTACTTGTATTAGTATGCCTCCGTTCCCTCCTAAACTCATAATCACGTACTCAAATGTGTACTCCACACCTCCTAACTTGAGTTCTTATGAAGTGAGTTCCCTTGGTATCACATGAATCCCAATCACACTATATAGCCAATGATTTCACTAAAACCATCAACAATCCTTCCCCATGTTAGTGTAATCCGTGATTAATAAAATTGACAAGCATTTTATCCCAAGCTCATCCAAAAATGAAAATGTCATGAAGATTGAATTCCCACTTAGTGTAATTAAACTTTACAAGAATTCGAGAACCATGGTATCACTAAGGATTGAACCAATCAAACCTGTTTGAGTACATGAAGATAATCCACACACAATCTTACCAACAACTATGAAGTATTACTTGAATCTCTTAAGGGAGTTGATTCCTTGTCCTTTCATAAGCATATATGAAGCAAACCTAAGCTTCGTGAAGCAGCCAAATTTCATGCTCATATAGGTAGTTCCTTTATAACAATGCTCTCTATACAGCATGCACCTTCAACATGCACTTTTTCGAAGGAACTGTTAAGAAAAAGTGTCAACCTCTTTCTTGTAGGAACTGAGCACAACTGAGCTCTCCAACTTCTAGGTGTGGGCTATCCACATTGAATTCGTTCCTAATGTTAGTTAGGAAGGAATTGGGTATCTGACCACTAGAAGGTTTATGTGGGTCTTAATCCCATGTCGTTAGCAGACATGGAAACCAAGTCTCTTGTTAATCCCTCCGTCAAGTGATATGCCAAGTTTGGTTGAGATCTAACAAAATTCATGGAAATCACCCCATGCGAAATGAGCTCTCTTATCGCACTATGTCTCATGCCGAAGTGACGTGATTTACCATTGTATACATGACCATAAGTCTTAGCCAATGTTGCAGCGCTATGACAATGAATTGAGATAGGTAAAATGGTTTTTCTTATAAAGTAATTTCATAAACGAAGTTCCTTAGACATTCGGCTTCCTTATTCCTTTGTGGAACTAGTGATACAAGTTTGTTTATTCAAAGTCTATGAGATAGCTCCTCCACCAAGAAGGTACACTCATCCACTAGTAGAAGAATGATCTTCTTCATTAGTAATCCAACTTGTATCGGAATAGCCTTTTAATATTGAAGTTGATCCAACATATGTGAGACTATAGTCCATTGTTACCTTCAGGTAGTGAAGTACCCTTTGAATAAATTTCCAACGAAATGAACTTGGGGAACTAGTGTATCTACTAAGTTTCCCTATATAAAAGCAATATCTAGCCTATTACTTGTCATAGCACACATCAAGCATCCAATTATCCTTGAACACTTAGGTTGTGACATTGTTGTTCCCTTGTTAGAGAACAACTTCAAACTAGGATCATAAGGAGTGTTTAGCAGGGAACTCTTGTCACATTTGAATCTCTCCAACACCTTTTGAATATAATGAGATTGTGACAATGATAAACCATCTGGTTTCCTTCTTATCAATCCCAAGGATAACATCGAACTCCCCCATATCCTTCATAGAGAACTTAGATGATAAATATTATTTTGTAACATCAACTTCCTTGCATAGTTCCAAAGATCAACATACCATCTACATATAAACAAATCATAAATCCAGTTCCAGAATCGTCAAATTTGCTATTAACACTCTCTTGATTTAGCTTAAAGCCATGGACAACACAACTTCGTCAAATTTTTGATGTCATTGGTTTGGTGCGTGGTTCAGTCAATATAATCAATTTGCATACCTTATGCTCTTGCCCAGGAATTACAAACCCTTCGGTTGTTTTATGTACACTTCCTCATCTAGTTATCTATTAAGGAATGATGTTCTTACATGCATTTGGTGAATTACCAAATTATGTATGGAAGATAGTGCAATTAACAACCTAATGGTTGATATTCTAGCAATCGGAGCGAAAGTATCAAAGTAATCAGTTTCATACTTTTGTCTAAAGCATTGGACAACCAATCGAGCCTTAAACATATCTCTAGAACCATCCCTTTTTGTATTCTTTTTGAAGATCCACTTAGTTCCCAATGATTTGCATCCACTGGGAAGGTTAGCCAAAACCCATGTGTTATTTTCAATGATGGAATCCATCTCATCAATTATGACCACTTTCTAGAATGACATATCTTGGGACTTCATTGCTTGAATGAATTTCCTTGAATCATTCTAAATGTTATATCAATATGAATATTGAGAGCCAAGCTCGTCCCTTGTCCCTCAACCAAGTAAACATGGAAATCAGGATCAAAAGACTTTCCCATCCTTGTTCTCTTACTTCTACGGATCTCAGATTCATAATTACATTGAAGAGAACATGTTCCTTCGGAGTTCCCTTGTAGAGGTAAAGTGGACAACTCTTGGTTTCCGCTAGAACTATCCTCATTTCCTTTCATTATAGGTGTCAATGAGAATCTTTTCTCATCAATGTATACATCCTTTGATTCAATTACAGTATCATCCAAAATACACTTGTTAGTTTTAATAATATAGAACCTATAAGCCTTGGAATGCTCGGGATATCCAATAAAAATACATTCAACACCTTTTCACCCAAAATTTTTCTCTTTAGATTAGGTACTCTAAGAATAGCCTTATAACCCCAAACTCGAATATGATTCAAATTTGTTTTCTTTTGGAACCATAAGTCATATGAGGTACTCTAGTTCCTTTTGGAATCAACTCTATTCAATATATTACAAGTCGTTTACATGGCTTCACTCCAAACTCCATCATTTAGACCAGAATAGGACAATATGGAATTTATAATCTCCTTAAGAACTTTGTTCATTCTCTCCAAAACATTTTTGTGTTGCGGTTTAAAAGGAGTCGTTGTGTCAAGGATAATTCCCATAGATTTGAAGTATTCTTGGATCATAATACTCACCATCTTTATTCATACATAACCTTTTAATCAAGGTTCTCTTATGAATCTCAACTTTAATTTTATAAATTGGAAATCTACCAAGGGGCTCATCCTTATCATGTAATAAAAACACATTAGCAATATCTAGAATAATCATTTATGTATGTAACAACATATTTTTACTTCCCAAGTATGGCGTAGCATGAAAATCACATAGATCACTATATATTAAGGCAATAATTGCACTAGTCCTTTGAACTTTAGGAAATGGTTCCCTTGTAATTGTAGCAAGCATGCAAGTTCTAAATTTTCAATATTCTTATAAAAAGAACGATTTGAGGAATCTTTAGACATATCAGGCATACGCTTATGATGAACATGTCCTAATCTAGTATGCTAGAGTGTTCCCTTAATATCTAAGGAAACAGTTCCCTTCAAGGAACCCACATATCACGTTCCTTTGAGGGAATCAATTCCCTTTGGGGAATCTATAGAACAAGTTTCTTTTAAGGAAACAATTCCCTTTGCGGCATCTATAGAACACACTCCTTTGAAAGAATTAGTTCCCTTTGTGGAATCTCTAGAACACATTCCTTTGAGTAAATTGGTTCCTTGAGAAAATACCATGTAAGAGGAAATCAAAATTTTGTTAAGACTAAGTCTAATCATCCCATTACAATAAAAACCATGACCTACAAACACACCACCTTTAAATAAAACATAATTATCGGATTCAAACACGTGCCTATATTCACACTTGTTAACAGCATCCATAAAGACTAGATTTTTTCTAATCTCAGGTACATACAACACAATCATAAGAACTATGGTCTTTCCAGAAGTGATATCTAATTCTACTTCTGGTTCCTTTGATAGGGGCAGTAGACTCATTTTCCATGTGAATTACCCGTCCATCATCCAAAGCTTTGAAGGATTTGAACATTGAGTTGTCTCTACTCACGTGGGTCATAGCACGTTATCATAAAACCTCATCATACTACATAAAGAAAGCATCGGGAATCATAGGAGATGTATCTAAACAAGGAACATGTGATTCATAGAACACCGTTCCCTTCTAAACTTGATGAGGTTTTTGCTTGGTCCTTAGACCCTTGAGCATGGTTTTTGGGAGCATTTCCTTCTTTCCATTTTCATGATGACAATCCTTCCTGAAATATCCCGCTTTACCACAATTCCAACACCCTATTTTATTGATTTCTTGTTAGAACTGTTGCTTGTGTTGTAAGGCCATTTCTTGCCTTTGTTGTAGTTTCTTTTATTGGAACAAACTTTTTCCATCATGTTAACAATGGAAGATCCAGACGTTTCCTTCTCCTTTCTTTTCTATTTCATACGAATTCCCTCTTCAATGTCCAAGTGGCTTCCGAACTCCACAAGGGACAAATCTTCCTTCTTTTTTTATCACATTCTTGAAATCCCTCCAAGATGGAGGCAACTTGTCAATTATAGTTGAAACGGCAATGGTTTGATCCATCTCCATCTTGTGTTGAGAGAATTTCCCCAAGATACGAAGTATCTCATGTAATTGATCCATCCATGCGGAGAATAATTCATCTTATATAAATTGAAGATGCTCACAAAGAACTTCCTACTTGAAGCATCCTCAGCCATGTACCTGTACTCTATAAAATCCCATAGCTTCTTAGCGGAACAGGTGCTTTGGTAAACATCATAAAGAGAATCATACATACCATTTAAGATGTGTCCCTTTCACATGCATTCATTGTTCTTCCATTTGCTCCTCTTCTTTATAGCATCGATGGGATCATCATCACCAACCTCTGGCATAGGAGTTGATGGAACATACACAACCTTGAGAGTAGTCAAGAGGAAAGGCATCCTCTATTGGCATCGACGGAAGTCCATCCCATCAAAATTCTCAAGCTTTTGAAAATTGGAAGATCTCTCACAAATAGTCTCCATTAATCAATAAAATACTGATTTTGATTGTTGGAGGAAATAATTTTAATGAAACGGCTTCAAGGAACCAAGTTCAAAGGAAAAGTGTTTGAAGAGAAAGTTGTTCTTAAAGATTTGATCAATGGGAGATATACTCGGATAAGATTTGAATCATGATGGACAATTTCCAAAATTAGTATTTTTCCCCTTATGCCTTAGCAAATCCACAAAATTTGAAGTGAGATAAGACAAACCTCAAGTTCCTATCTTCGCTTTAGATTGTAAATCAACTCTAGAATTGTGTTTTAAGGAATTATAACTTGTATTAATGTAACCTATCAAGTTTAGATTTCCCCCTCTTGGACACCAGATGCAAAGTTCATGTGTCCCTCGGTGATAGCAAAGAATCCTTTTGACAGCCTTGATGTGTGATTCCTTCAGACATGCATGAAGTCTAGCACACAAACATACATTGTACATAACATCTAGCCTACTGGCCGTTAGATACAATAAAGAGCCAATCATACCCCTGTACAATGTTTGGTCAACCTCCTTAATTTTCATGGTCATCCTTTCCCAGAGATTCATTTAGGGAATGGTTTGGCTTCCATCATGTCGAATTTCTTGATACACTCAAAATGTACTTATGTTGATGAACCTTGGTTCCCTCCTCAGTTTGCACAACTTGTAATGCGATAAAGAACTTTAATTCACCCACCATACTCATTTAGAATTCACTTTCCATGAGTTTTATGAATTTCTTGACCAGGGAATCGTTTGGGGAGCTAAAGGTTATGTCGTCCACATATACTTGCACAACAAGAGTGTGATTTTCCTCCTGAAAGTAATAGAGTTTTGTCAATTTCTCCCCGTACATATATGTGGGACATGAAAACTGAGATAGCCTTTCGTACTAGGCACATGGAGCTTGTTTGAGACCGTCAATAGTCGTATCGAGGATGTATACATGATCAAGGATAGCTGGGTCCTCAAAACTCGGTGTTTGTCCCACGTACACTTCCTCTTTAAGGATCTCGTTGAGTAACAAGGTCTTGACATCCATCTGTTATAATTTGAACCCATGGAAATCAGAGTAAGCAATCAATAGTTTTATAGCTTCTAACCTGGCAACGCGAGCGAATGTCTCGTCGTAATCAATTCCCTCTTGTTGATTGTATCCTTTGACTACTAAACTTGTTTTGTTCCTCATGACTTTCCCTTTATCATCTAGTTTGTTTCAAAACACCCATTTTGTTTTGATGGTGGTTCGATCTTCTGGCCGAGGGATAAGTCGGCAAACTTTATGTCTCTCGAATTGATGCAATTCTTCTTGCATGGCTTTTACCTACTTTGGGTCTTTGAGTGCTTCACTGATAGTCTTGGGATCAGATAAAGAGAAAAAGACTATGAAGGAATATGAGTTTTAATCAGGGACAGATACCTGGACCAATGTATCTTGGGACACAAGTAAAAATTCATCTTCCATGGAAGCAATTTTGCAGTGAAAGTCTTTCCACGAGACTGGAGGAACACGAGAATGGGGACTGAGTGAATCCTCTTCTATTTCTGGAGCAACTGTGGATGTGCTTGTAGGTGTGTGTGTGTGTGTATCAGGCAAGGAAGCGTACCTAGTTAGCCCCTTGTTGGTCTTCAGAACCTTGATCCGTGTCTAGACATGAGGGAATGACAGGGACAGGAACCAAAGGTGAGGATTCATCCTTATCGCCTGAGATTGGTGTGTTCTGCTCTAGCATGGGGAAATCATCATCTTCAATCAAGGGATGCGCCTCAAAATCTTGTAGTTCATTTCCAGACATGAAATTCTCTTCGAACATGACATGGATACTTTCCTCCACCTTTCTTGTTCTTTGATTAAACACTTTATAAACACTACTTCATGAAGTGTATCCCACGAATATTCCTACGTCACTTCTTGCATCAAATTTCCCCAAGTTGTCATTTCCATTATTCTGTACAAAACACTTGCAACCAATGACACGTAAGTGACTTATATTTGGTTTCCGGTCTTTTAACTCTCCTATGACGTTTTCTTCAGCATCGGACTGAGAAAGGCCCTATTGAGAATATAGCACGAGGCATGCAGTGCTTCAGCCCAGAAGCTTCTAGGAAGATCACTAGCAATGAGCAAGGTTCTGGTTATGTCTTCAAGAGTTCTGGTCTTCCTTTCAACTACACCATTCTGTTATGGTGTCTTTGGTACAGAGAATTTGTGATATATCCCATTGTCTCTGCATAGGGAAAGGAAGTGTTGATTTTTAAATTCTACTCCGTAATCAGTATGAATAGCTTTTAGGGAGTGCTCTAGCTGCTTCTCGGCTCTCTTCTTCCATACCATGAACTTAGAATATAAATCCTTCTTTGACGAAATAATGATAGTCCATTTGTACCTGGAGTGATCATCAAAAATGACAAATACATATATGTTTCCTCCACGGCTGATGACTTACCGCTTCCACCTTGGGTAAACCTTCGACCAATTCCTTTGAGTGATGTTTAGAGAGAAGCTTGAGGCTTGCATGTCCAAACCATTTGTGCCAGGGCTCTGATTGTTGTTTTAGTGACGCTAGGCACACTTCCTCCTCATGCATGAAGGAAGGGTCCACTCTGTAGACCTTTTTGTCAAATTTACCTTGGAGAATTGGTTTACTTGTCAGAGAGTTGACAACTATGTATTCCTTCATGGTAAAAATTTCTTCATTTTCCCTCCTTGCCATAGTTAGCTTACGCTGAGTAGATTGAACTTCAAATTATTGAACAAATTCAGGCTCTCCATTATGAGATGCTCAGAGATGCTTACTTTCCCTGAATTGTTACAACTCTCTTGCTCTCGTTTCCTAATAGGATTGAGCCACCAGAGTGTTGTAAAAGTGAGACGAACTAGTCCCTATTTCATGTAATGTGCCCTGAGCAGGCACTATCTATATCCCACAAACTCTTTCTCACTTCTCCCTATGTGTAAAAGTCAGTCTTTATGAACCCGTGTAAGCTACTTACTGGGTTATGGGTGATACGACTAGACTTGAGGTTTTTATCATACAAATCAATTTTTGATCTAGGTGTTGTTCTAACTTTCTGGACAGGTTGGGCACTGTGAGATCCTTCGAGCATACGTTTCCTAGCAAAACATTCATGCTTGTAGTGTCCTTGTTTTCCATAATGCCGACAAACTCTATAACATGCTAAGTTAACATATCTACTCTGCCCATGACATATCTGCTTATTTTCCTTACAAGCTTGGAAGTTGATTTCAGATGGTTTCGCATTCTGAACTTGTTTAAGCCATATTTAATGTGCCTTTTGTCCGTCAAACCACGGCCTTTTCTCATGTGTAGGTGTCTGGACCTTTTCCTTAGACTCATAGTGTCTCAGTCCACATGGTGGACTTTTACACTGCTTGTCTGGAGAAGGAGAGACACTTCCCACATCAGTGCTTTAACCTTGATTTGATTTACGGAGGGTTTAGTGTAGCCAAGTCCAGGACAAGAAACAAACCTATTTAGGAAATCAGTTTTCTCTCTTTCTATCTTTTCTATTAGAAGATCATCATTCCATGCTTTTCGTTTCCTCTCATCATCAAGTTTGAGAATCTTTATTTCTTCCAAAAATTTAACTTTTGCAAGAGAAAGAGATTCATAGGATGATTTAGGAGTTTCAAGCTCTTTCTCAGGGAAAGGATCTCAATATCTAGCCTTGGACACTTGGACACGTGCTTGAGGACGGTGAGGAACCATTTTCTAGAAGTTTTA
Organism: Phyllobates terribilis; assembly: GCF_046119375.1. Lineage (NCBI taxonomy): Eukaryota > Metazoa > Chordata > Amphibia > Anura > Dendrobatidae > Phyllobates > Phyllobates terribilis. The sequence continues at coordinate 27,150 of NW_027368948.1, read as the reverse complement.
GCTTCTGTGCCCAGACATTATTGTCTTTTACTAGCTCAGAAAAGGTATCCTCCTTTTCCTTCACCACGATGGTTAGATCATGGACCACTTTGCTGAGTTCTCTAATAATTTCAATAAGACTTTCAAAGAATATTTTACGTAAATAACCAAGACTTCTTCTTCAGTTACCTCTTCACTTTTTGTGTCTCCAATTTTTGTTAGACACATATCTTCATCATTGAGGTACATGTCCTCGTCCGAGTAAGTTTCTCCCCACGTAGCTATCATGAGAGTCTTTCCGGCTTGAACGGCTGGTTCTCCAACCTTCTTTTTGAAACACTTCCTGGCGAAATGTTCTTTTTCCTGACAGTGGTAGCATATGATCTCCTTGGAGTCTTTGTTTCCCTTAGTTGTGCATTGTGAGTTGTCCCAATTTCTTTTCCAGACCCTTTTGAAATCTCTTCTGATGAGAGCAATGTCTTCGTTAGTAGCTTCCTCGCATTCATCCATTTGAAGCAGATCAAGTTCTTTTTCAATCTTCAACTCTATGCTCTGGCTCTTCTCTTTTCCCTCCAGGCCATTTTCCTCTGTTGAACACATGAGTTGCTTTGCAGACGAGCGACAAGCTTTTCTAGAGTGATGGTCCTGATGTCTTTTTGAGCGTACATTGCTAGGGAAATCGCATCCCATTTTGAGTTCAAATCATGTAAAGACTGGTGCCTGATTTTCCAGTCGGGAAGAACTTTGCTGACAAATTCCAATTGACCTACGTATCCCTGGAACCTCGAGCGAAACTCTTCCAAGGACTCACCTTTTTGCTGGAGGACATTGTCATAGTCCTTCTGTATGGCAATAATCCTATTTTTCTTCACATCCTTATTTCCTCCATACATCTTCTTGACAGCTTCTCAAATCTCGTTGGCTAATTTGAACCTTAGAACTTTCTGAGATCAGAGGGACCACGTGCCATGTGCAATACCTTTTTTCCCTCATGTTAAGCTCAAGAACCTTGAAATCAGCTTCAGCATAGTCCTACCTTTCCTTCTCTACATCTCTTGTGGTTATGTCAACCCACACCTTTTCATTGTCGAACTCAATAACTTTCCAGAGTTGTTCGTGTAGAGAGCACATGTGGGATTCGAATTGTTTGACCCACCAATTGTACTCTCCTGTCTTGAGGATCGGCGGCTTCCAGAAGGAATCGTAAATGGTGTTGTTTGAAGTCATCTATCTAGCAGTCTAACAAACGGAAGTCTTGAGACCGGGCTCTGATACCAATTGTTGGATCAGTTAGTCGAGGAAACATCACAGGGAAAGGTGAAATCCTTTCGTGAAACTCATTGCAGCGGAATAACAATTTCGGAAAGATTAACAATGTGTTTAGAGTGGAAAACACAGTGTGAAAACCACACACTGCGTAAAACCACAACCTTCTAGTTTCTCACTAGAAGGATTTGAAATTAACCTTTATTGATCTTTGTTTGCTTACAATATGAGAGCTTGCATTACAAAGTCACTCCTCTCGCCTTTCATTCAAACGCTGACCTAAAGGTTTTTCACTCTATGGCTCTCTAAAAATATATCATCAGTGTTTAACCTCTTTAGGAAGGTGAACACCCAATATATATAGTCGGCCAAGACAATTAACCTAGCTTGGGCCGAATCTCTTTGTTCAATAATAAAATATTCACATATGTTATTAAACATGGTAATCACAAGATCTTCTACCATTTAAATAATATAATGTTCACATATATTATTGAACAAATAATCAAGAATCTAAACCCTCCTGAAGATAACGGATTAACCCGTTGGGATTACGCCAATTGTATCCATTGCGATCTTTTCGTTCGGATTATGCCAGGGTGTTCACGTCTGTGATCTTTCCATACTAGGAATGTATCTTCACTTGTACAAATTTCCTCATTTGATTACACCGAAGACTTTCTTGCCATCTTGCTCTGCAGATCTTCTATATTATCCATGCATAGAATCACGCATGCTCTTATGTTTGGCTCATGCTCTACTCACATTACTCACCGTAACTAATAGGGAAAACTCCTATACAGGGAACTTTCCTATATACAGAAACTTTCCTCACATAGTAACCCGTAAAATAACACTAAGAAAAATATCCTTAGCAGAGTGTTTATTACCATCAAAACAAAAAAAATCTAACAGTTAAGATCTAACTAAGATGTGATAATGAAGTATATATAGTTACCTCCTTCTATAACCAAATTGACTTCCAGATAACTTGATTGTTAAGCTTTCTTGTTATTATCCCGGTGAGTGGTAGGAAATACAGTATCTGACAGGCGTAAAACGGTCACTGTTCCTATCAAAGATACCCAACTTAATAAATCCACTAGTAAAAAGGTAAGAAGGGGTCGAATCCCAAGAGAGCCAGAACGATAGTTTATTTCTATTGGTGCTACCTAGTAGTAACAAGGGGGTTTTTGGTTGTAATCCTAAACTAGCAATTACAAAAAAAATAACGTTGAGTTTGTAAAGAATAATGATGGAAAACTCACTCCTTTAGCATCAGCGCATTATTCTTATGGGTTGTTGATCATCGAATTCTATTAATCCTATATTCTTAATTATCTAATCTGGTTGTCCTACTCTTTGTTCGTAAATAACAACTAGTCCAAATAGTCCTAGAAACCCTTATTGTAAGCAATAACCAAAGAAATCCTAAGGTTCAAAAGCATAACAGCATAAAGATCAAAGATATGTAGGCCTATGCAATACCATTGGCAAATCACCAATACTCGACACAGCTTTATAATCTCTACAAAATACGCACTCGCAAACATTCTATGCAAATTATGCTCGCTACCTAATAGACAAGACTTTTCAAATCGAATTATCAAGCTTAGCAATATGATGGATAATAATCAACCTAGTTGCGCGCCTAGATAAAATCAAGATCAATCAATAGACAATAAAGCACAAGAGATCATAAAACAATCCTGAAATTAAACTTAGAACATAAACATAAGAATTCTCACAAACTTTTCCTAGAATAATGGCTTCAACCTAAGAGTGAACTAAAAGGATCGTAGCCAGACATAGCCAATCGAAAGCAATAAATAATTATGATGAAAACAAACCAGGGAGGATGATGAAAGTGGAACAAAGGTGAAAGCTTTCTTCTTGGCTGCTGAATTTCTAAGGATGAAGTTGGAAAAAGAATCAAAGGTCAATGAATAATATCTAACCTAATTTCTAAGGGTTTATATAGTATCTATAAAAGGGAAATAAAATACCTAATAAAATTGGGGAAAAACAAATTAGAATCTCAGATAAAATCTGCAATTTGAGAGGTCCGTCTCCGTGTTGCGATCGAGACACGTAGGTCGCGATCGCGATGTGGCCTCAGTTCTCAGGTCAGTGGAAAGTCGCGATCGCGACAGGATGGTCTCGGTCGATACAAGTCAACTGAGGCTAAGTCTCAATCGCGACATGTAGTCTCGGTCGTGATTTCTTCTCTGGGGCTGGATCTCGGTCATGACATGCTCTCTCGGTCGTGACTTCCTCTCTCGAGCTGGTCTTTGGTCTTCTACAAACCTCGAGGCAGATCGGCTTCGCCTCTTGGCTTCTCCATGGGCGTAGGTGTGGTATCCTTCTCTCTAGCTCTGTCCCGAATGCACTAAAATTGAGCACAAACGGGATCTCCATAATAAAACCACAAAATAAAACTCCTATCAAACTTCCCCACAGCAAATCCATAAATGAACACCATACCGGATTCCGGGAATACCACTCAATAAGCACCTAAACACCATTAATCCTAAGCTAATAGTCGCTATTTAACACCATATAATAAGCTCCTATCAAACTTCCCCACACTTAAACCTTACTCGTCCTCGAGTAAGCAAAATAAAACTCACTCCTCCTAAAAGCACAAAGGTCTACAGTAAGTGTAGAGAAGCCTGCTAGCGACTATACTTCAAACTCCAATTGTAATCGAGCACTAACCTAACTCCGATCTATATATTCTTATGTCTCCGAAATGTCCTACCCAAAACCCTCCTTATTTCTCCACTTCATATGTCACCACTCCATAACAATAGCAAAATCGAACCAAGTGGTGTGTGTTAAAGCACAAGTGGACTCCTAATCTCCTCTAAGGGTAATGGTACATAAATATATCATAATGAAGATAAAATCGAGTCTCCCACTAGCTTATACACTTCTTATTCCTCCTCTTCAATTAATGTCCTAAACCACTAGATAATAAAATCAATCCACACATCACAACCACCAATCCTAATTCAAAAATCTGCATAGCACAACCACAACAATATGCATCAAACTCCAAGAAATAGAAATCTAATCCTAGGATTTAACACAACCGCCAATAATCTGTAGCAAATCTTATGAACTAGTGAAATGGTGAGCATGCAAAGTATGGATAATAATAAGATCATAAACAAAGAGATAATAGGCCAAAAACTAACTTCTTATCCCTCCTTGGTGACTCCTAAAACCCGAGACATTCCTTCAACTCCCTTCTTATGCGTCTGACGCCAATAAAAGATGCAATCAAATAAATAATCACAAACAATGTAATCCAGGCGCCCTTTCGGGTTTTCACCAAAATTCTAAGTGGTAGGAACTATTTTCTTTTCTTTTTATTTTTATTTTCAGGCACCAACCTTTTCTTTTTTATTCCATTTTTACTTGCCTGGTTTTTATTTTATTTTTCTGATTTTTTTTAAAAAAAATTTGAAGTCCCCTTTTCGATCCATTCACTTTTTACTCTCCTGGGTTTTTCGAATATTTTTTTTCTTAAAACAAAACGATGCAAGAGTTCAAGAAATATCCATACAGACTCGATCCAAAAACAACCAAAAACAGTTCATCAAAGACTCGAAAAACATAAAGAAAATCAGCGGAATAACAAAAGAAAACAAAAAACAGCATCATAGAACTCCTCGATACGTCAACTCCTCTCCCAATACTTGAATAGCGCATTGTCCTCAATGCAGAAAAAGAGGACACCATAAAAAGGGAAGAGAGAGAAGGTACTCCAATCACTCTTCATCATCATCATCATCATCTCCGTCATCGACGTCGTCGTCATCATCGTAGTCAACCTCATCATCAACAGGCGCAGGATCGGGGTAGTCGGATCTGACCTGCTGCCACCGTTGCTCCTGTAATATCCACTGCTGGCGCTGGTACTCTTGGTCGCGCCTCATCTCCTCCCGCAGACTCGTCATGTCAGCCTGGAATGCCTCCTGGTTCTGGAAGATTGCCTGTGTCGTCTTCCTCATCTCCCCCATCGCCTCTGTCAACTGGCCCATCTGGTGGGCCATATGCGTCCGTCAGTACAGCTCATCGGAGTAGCTCTGGGAACCAGAGCCACTTGCATCGGCGTCGGAGTAAGAGTTTGGCTGCTCAGGCGCAGGGATGAATGGAGGGGCAGGTGCACGTGCAGGAGCTGGAGAAGGGATGGGAAAATGCAGACCTGATGGGACGACGTCGGGTTGGATGTACATGTCAGACCATGTGCCGAATACGACGGGCTCTTCTCGCGGAAATCTGATCTGGTAGCCGCGCCCTAACTAGTACACGAGTCCCTCGCCTTCCCACTTCAACCATAAGTTCCGCAGGCACCACTGCTCGTCATACAGACAACTCCCAAGGATGGGCTGATCGCGCGGGGGACAACCAGATTCAATGGCAAAGAGGGTGATCATCCCCCCTAGAACGATGTTGCCGTAGTGCGCCTTCCATGACTCTTGACACGATAGCACAAACTGACTTGGCCAATCAGGAACATAGAACTGGCATTCAAACGAGAACGCGTACATCAGAATCAGCTGGTTCACCGAGATTTTACTGTTCTCGGCCTTGTTCCCAAAACACATCGCCACCACCTTGTGGATGATGCGCCAAGGCGGGAAGGCAATCGAAGTATCGGTGGTGCGCTTGGCGTCGTAAGCCTCTCCTGAACCCCTCGCCCACCACTCTATCACTGTATCATGATCTACGTTGTTGTCCCATTTCGGCCTTTTGCTCACTCCCAGCGCGTGGGCTATCTGATCATGGTTCAACGTCCACCTCCTATTGTTTGACCGCCATTCAATTGATATTACCTTGTTGTTGCGGTCATCCTGGCAAACGGTCAGTGTTTTCAGAAACTCCCGAGTGAAATTCGGGTAGGTGGACGCACTTAGCCCCAAGAAACCGCCTAATCCTGCCTTGGCAAAATGCATTTGGTCACCTCTAACAATCCCAAGCTGAACAACATAGTCTCGTCCGGAAACCGGGTCTGGAATACGTCCTTGTTGTTCACAATGCGGTCTATATCGTCGGAGGTTCTCTTTTGCTTCTTAGGAGCCATTTCAAACAAACCCAGCACAATCCAAGCACAATAAAGTGGTCACAACCATAAATGAACAAGTTCGACCACTGGAAGATACCTGAATGGACGACGAGGCGTAATGGACCGGGCGGAACTGAGGCAATGTTGCGGTTGGGATTGAATGCCGCGGTCGAGATATGACAACTGAGGCAAAGTCGCGGTCGAGAGGGGTAGGTCGCGATCGCGATGTCTCAACTGGGGCTAAATATCGGTCGCGATCGCGATGTGTAGCTCTCGGGAGTTCTTCGACTGGTGCGATGTCTTGATCGAGACGTGAATGTCGCGGTCAAGACGCGGTGATTTTCGGCCGAGATCTCTCCCTTCCTTCTCACATGGTGGTTTCGTTCGTCCTCCTCTTCGAACACCGCTTCAAGTATTCAATGTGGAGCACGGATCCGGTCTTGTGGTGGTGATTTGGTGGAGAAAAGGCTAGATTTTGAGGGGATTTGGGAAAATTGGGGGTTAGGGTTCTAGATTCACTTTGGTGATTTAAGGGTGAAATTGAGGGGGATTAATGGAGAGAGTGATGGTGAGGGTGTGTGTGTAGAGATTTGGACTGGGATGGTGGAGAAAAGCTTGAGATTTTATGTAGTAATGGAGATTTGGGGTTTTGGGGGAAGAAGGAGAAGAAGAAGAAGAAGAAGAAGGAGGGAATGAAAATCTCGGTCGTGGTGGGTAGAATTAGGGCCGGCGAGTAGGAAAAGAAGGGGGGGGGGGAGAAAATGCTGACGTGGAAAAAGATTTTTTTTAATGGGTGTCGTGATCTCGACATGGTGTCTCGATCGCGACACGTGTAGCTGAAGAAGATTCGTCGTTTTTCTATCCTCCAATTGCTTCCTACATGCTAATCCCGTGATTTTTCCTGAAAAAATAACACAAAAACAACACAATAATGGGAGAAACGTTAGTACTCCTCCCTCGGGTTGCCTCCCGATCAGCGCCTTAGTTAATGTCGCGGCACGACGTAGAATGACTCAATCATCGTTTTTCGATCCCTTCCAGATCGCATCATCTAACATCAGCTTTTTGAACCACGGATGGAAAGGTTTGAACCTTAGACCATTTTCCTCCTTGACCACCCATTGTTGCTTGGGCTTCTTTTTCTCCTCACTCTCCCCACACTTAGACTTAGCTTTGGGTTTTGTTTTTGCTTTCTTTGCAGCCTGCACAACAGCTTTAGCAGGTTTCTTTCCTTGTGTGGTTAGAGAGGTGGGGCCACTGCCCAAAATAGCATGCGATCCTAGTTCGGGAGGTTCGATAAAATCAGTTATACAGAATACCGAGCCATCATCCAAGGATTGTGTCGTAGTCTCATATATATATTAAAATTGACAGCATCCCCGTCCAACTCGAGCATAAGCGCCCCGGTATCTAGATCTAATTTTGTTTTAGCTGTCCGCATAAAGGGTCTGCCCACAAGGACAGGTGCAGCCCGCGTATCGTGAGTATCGTCTAGCACATAAAAATTTGCAGGGAATATAAGGTCCTCTAGCATAACCAACACGTCTTCGACTAACCCTTTCGGGTAAATCGTAGACCCGTCAGCTAGCTGAAGCACAACCCCTGTTTTACTCACATATCCTAATTCTAATGATTTGTACACTGAATAAGGAAAAACATTAATAGACGCACCTAAATATAGCATGTGCCTATCAATTTTTGTTCTACCTATAATGTATGGGATACTCACCATCCCTATATCTGAATGCTTGGTAGCTATCTTTCGTTGGATGGCCGCCGAAACTCTTTCGCTGACCTGAACCTTCTGCCTTCCTTCCAGCTTCTGACTTCTCTTATGGTGCAAAGCTCCTTTAATTGTTTAGCATAGCAAGGGACATTCTTGACGAGTTCGAGAAAAGGGATATTCACCTTACACTTACTAAGCGTATCAAAATTCTCCTTGTAGTCGCGGACATCAGAACTTGGTAGCGGTCGAGATGCTTGGTCGCGATCGAGATGGAGTGAACTGGAGCTAAGTCGCGGTCGTGATGTTGTGTCGCGATCATGATCCTTTTCGATCATTTTTTCGGAAACTGGAGTACCGTCATCTCGATCGAGATGTGCTTGTCCCGATCACGACATCTCTACTGGGGCCAAATCTCGGTCGCGACCTTCCTGTCTTGGTCAAGACATCAACTCAGGGACCTTTCTCAGCATCTCTTCGTCTACCTTTTCATTGAGTGATTGTCCACTTCGTATCATGATGACACTTACATTTTCCCTTGGAGCTGCGACATTTTTGCGATGGTAGTTTTCCCGAATTCTGTTATTGTAGGTTATTAACCGCCTCCGCTATCTGTGCGGCATGTTTCTCTAGACTCCGTATGCTTGACTCGGTTGTTTGAACATGAGGGGTAAAGTGTTTGGTCAAGGACTCGAGCATTTCCTTCATCGATGGTTTGTCGGATTTCGGTGGGTATGGAGCACGGTACTGGTTGTTGTATGGATATTGTCTATTCTGCGCTATAGCCCAGTCGCCCCATCTAAAACCAGGATGATCGTTACCTCTGGGATTATAGTTCTTATTCTCTCGCTGATTGTAGTAGTTGTTGTTCTCAAACCGAGGTATAGGAGGTCCGAAACCTCCTACAACATGTACTTCAACGATGGTTTGGTCCTGGAGTTGTGGGTACATATCGATAGGATGGCTCTCGTCCGCACAAATACCACACAGTCTCGCAGGTTTCTGATTTCCGATGGTGATGTTCTTGATCATACTCTTTAATTCAGCTATCTCACTCTTCCATCTGGGCTCTCCGGAATCCACAGCGTTTACTCCTTTCCTCGTGTATGTCCTTCCAAAACTTCTTGTTCCCTCAGCAATCTCATTTAGTCGGGCTCTAACTTCGGCGGGAGTCAAATTCAGCACACTCCCATTACACGCAGCGTCTACTAACCTCCTTTCATTATCAAGTAACCCATTGTAAAGCTGGGTCACCAAATCTTTCTCCTCCAACCAATGGAATGGGCAGCTAGCACACAATCTTGCAAATCTTTCTACATTCATACAGCGTCTCGGCGTCCTGCTGTTCCACCATTGCAATAGCTCTTTTCAACACAACCGCCTTCTTGGACGGGAAATACTTTCTAAGGAAAGCTTTGTGAAGCTTCTCCCAAGTGTCGATACTTCCGGTGGGTAGCAAATAATACCATTGACGCGCGTTGTTCTTCAATGTAAGACCAAAGGCTCTCATCTTAATCTGCTCATCGGTGACGTTACTCGTCTTACTGCAGCTGCAGATGTCGTGGAACTCACTAAGATGCATAATCGGGTCTTCCCCAACCAGGCCATGAAACTTTGGTAGCAAATTGATGAAACCGGTCTTTAGTTTGAATGTAACACCGGCATTCAGGGCAGGCAGCGTCACTCCTAAGTGTTATTGTGTCAGATCTGGGTCTGTAAGCTCTCACAACGTTCTTGCAGCCATTGATTCGATCACTATATTTTGTAGAGATTGTCGCACATTGCGTAGATGCGTCCACTCTATCTTTGGAATGAAATCAAGCAAATCTGAATTAGTGGTGCGAGTGTGGACCATAAGATAGGTCCACACCAAAGTAACACAAAAAGAAACAAACTATAATAGTTGGCTCCCCGGCAACGGCGCCAAAATTTGACAGGAGTAAAACGGTCGCTGTTCCTATCAAAGATACCCAACTTAATAAATCCACTAGTAAAGAGGTAAGAAGGGGTCGAATCCCAGAGAGCCAGAACGATAGTTTATTTCTATTGGTGCTACCTAGTAGTAACAAGGGGTTTTTTTGTTGTAATCCTAAACTAGCAATTATAAAGCAAATAACGTTGAGTTTGTAAACAAAAATGATGGAAAGCTCACTCCTTTAGCATCAGCGCATTATTCTTATGGAATGTTGATCATCAAATTCTATTAATCCTATATTCTTAATTATCTAATCCGGTTGTCCTACTCTTTGTTTGTAAATAGCAACTAGTCCAAATAGTCCTTGAAACCCTTATTGTAAGCAATAACCAAGAAATCTTAAGGTTCAAAAGCACAACAACATAAAGATCAAAGATATGTAGGCCTATGCAATACCATTGGCAAATCACCGATACTCGACACAGGTTTATAATATCTACAAAATAAGCACTCGCAAATAGTATATGCAAATTCTCCTCGCTACCTAAAAGACAAGACTTTTCAAATCGAATTATCAAGCCTAGTAATATGATGGATAATAATCAACCTAGTTGCACACCTAGATAAAATCAAGATCAATCAATAGACAATAAAGCACAAGAGATCATAAAATAATCCTGAAATTAAACTTAGAACTTAAACATAAGAATTCTCACAAACTTTTCCTAGAATAATGGCTTCAACCTAAGTGTGAACTAGAAGGATCTTATCCAGACATAGACAATCAAAAGCAATAAATAATTATGATGAATACAAATCAGGGAGGATGATGAAAGTGGAACAAAGGTGGAAGCTTTCTTCTTGGCTGCTGAATTTCTAAGGATGAAGTTGGAAAAAGAATCAAAGGTCAATGAATAATATCTAACCTAATTTCTAAAGGTTTATATAGTATCTAGTAAAAGGGAAATATTAATAATCAAATAACTAATAAAATGGGGAAAAACAAAATCAGAATCTCTGGTAAAATCTGCAATTTGGGCCGGTCCGTCTCCGTGTCGCGATCGAGACATGTAGGTCGCGATCGCAATGTGGCCTCAATTCTCAGGTCAGTGGAAAGTCGCGATCGCGACAGGATGGTCTCGGTCGAGACAAGTCAACTGAGGCTAAGTCTCGATCGCGACATGTAGTCTCGGTCGTGACTTCTTCTCTGGGGCTGGATCTCGGTCGCGACATTCCTTCTCGGTCGTGACTTCCTCTCTCGATCTGGTCTTCTTTCTTCTACAAGCTTCGAGGAAGCTCGGCTTCGCCTCTCGGCTTCTCCATGGGTGTAGGTGTGGTATCCTTCTCTCTAGCTCCGTCCCGAATGCACTAAAAGTGAGCACAAACGGGATCTCCATAATAAAACCACAAAATATCGCTTACGAGCATCCCGCAAATCCATAAATGAACACCATAACGGATTCCGGGAATACCACTCAATAAGCACCTAAACACCACTAATCCTAAGCTAATAGTCGCTAGTTAACACCATATAATAAGCTCCTAGCAGTATCACTAAGAAGTTTTTCTTTTATGCAACAGGAGATAGACTTGATGCCTAGTTGACAGTGGCTCATTTGTATTTTGTTGCTTCTCGAGCTCAGATAGAGATATGATTGAGGAGATAGACCTGCTGCCTTCTTTTTCTTATCCCGAATTTCAATCACAGGTATAATTTAGGAGTTTTCATGCCCTTATGTTTAGATTATTACTTCATGTTTTTCATCTATAGTCGCTCTCTATCCTCTAACTATTCACAAATCTAAATCATATATATTAAATAGTGCCTGGATGGAATGAAGGACTAGTTCTGGTTGTTTGTGTGATGGTGTAAATAAATATAAACTGCTAAATCAGGTTAGGATTACAAATTTTTATTCAGTTTTTAAAATGTAGGTTAAAGTTGTTGTTCTTCGATAGAAATGCAAGAAGTAAACTTAAGATAGAATTGAACTGAAGAGTTTGCTTCCTTCTATATGAATAATAACACATATAATCTGGTCAAACATAACCAGAAAAGTTGGAAGAAGAAAATAGAAATGATTGATTCCTCTTTTTCTTGGTTCTTGACATGCTTCCTTATCCACGAAGTAGAAAAGACCACCGAGAAATAATGTAAAACCCAGAAAGTGTGTGAAGCTCATTTACAAGACAGTAATTAAAAATCAAATTATCAAGAGTTGAAAGAAAACAAATTATGGAAGAAAACACAATGATTACAAGTAAAGGTGATCTTGTATATTGTTTAATTTATATACAGTTGTTGTGCATCCAAGTATCATTGACAACCTGATACTATTAATTGTGGGTATAACATATTGATATATATTCAAGATATTGTTGAATAAAGAAGTATAAGAATTTTAATTGAGATGTATTCATGTTTTATGATATTTGATTTCCATTCCTAAAGTCAACTCATAGATAGGTTGAATTTAGTTTTTCCTTATTGTGTTGGTTCTTTGCAAGCTTACACATCCAACTAAGTCGATATAATAAAAGATAAATGAGATGAATTGGTAGACCATTATATTGACCGGTAAGTCAAAATAAATACTTTTATCTATTTTCCATTGATCTTTAATTGTTATTTCTTGACATGTACACTTAGCAATGTGCCTTTCTTTCTTTCTTTTGCGAGTAGATCTATGACAAAAATTTAAGTACCTTAGCTAGTTTTAAAGTTCCTCTAGTTTGGATTATTTGTTGTTTACGCATTGCAAATTGGTTAATTATGTTAGTAATATTTCATATTAGATTATATATTATATATTATCATTACATATATAACTTTCCAATATATATTGTTAGTTATCTATTACTCTATGTGATGTTTTTATAAATTTTTAGCATCAAATATATATAATTCATAAATATTAATTACAGAAATTTAGAAATTATAATTGTCTTAGACAACGGTGAAATACACGTTGTCAGTGGTTTTGTATTATTATATGTAGACAAAAAAATAAAATATATTAGATAACAAGTAAAATATTTCTAGAGTATTAAAATTTTAATATTTATTACACTTAGACAATGACTAGATACTTAGACTACGATGACAACCGCAGTATAAGGAACACTTAGACAAGGTTGACAAGAACTTAGACTACAATGACAACCATATATGGTCTAAGAGAATAGTTGTCGTAGGGTTGAACCATTGTTGTGACATAGACTGCTTTTGCATAGAGATCTGTTCAGAAACCTTTATTCGTCCCACTTTTGAACCGTTGTGTAAAGGTATTCAAGAACCTATATTCGACCCACTTTTTAACCTTTTTCACATAGACCGTGCTTGCATAGAGAATGATTCAGGAAGTAGTAAGTCATTTCCTATCATTCGTCTCCTCGGTTTTAATGATAACACTTATTGCATTTAACATCTACCTTGAGTGAGCTATTACATGATTATAAAGGAACTTTCATTAGAATCATACTAGAGGCAAAGCAACTGGAAAAGCTTGGATTAAGTAAAGGAACTAAGGAGGAAATAACACGCTAGAAGCGCTGAAAGGACCGATGCTTGTACTGGAAGGAACGAAATCAATAGAGTTTATCACTAGCTCGAAGGAAATAAAGCATCGTGCTAAAGGGGACCGAGCACGCAAATAAGGAAAGCTTGTCAGCCAGTTCCTGTATTTGGAAAGAAATATCTTTTAAGGAAGTAGTTGCGATTCTTTGTAGATCTTATGATTTAAATACTTTGTATTATGGAGATTTAGGATAATATAGAATATTTAATTAATATTGTTTGAGAAAATAGTCATTTTTTTCATTCTTAGTTTTTGTCATTTAAGATTTGAAGAATAGGCATTGTTAGTATCGATTTGACATTATTCCGAGAGAGACTGTGTAAGCTTGAGAGAGAGAGAGTCATGTGTCGAGTCTAGAAATGTGTATTCCTCTTAAGTTGTAATCTTGTGATCGATCAATAATATAAGAGTGTAATGTTTCAGAATTATGCGTGTTCCTCTTAAGTTCCTTAGATTAAGCGCTTTCACAACCCTACAATTGGTATCAGAGAAGGATCCAGTTCATAAATGGTGATCAAGAACAACGAATTCACTATTGACGTATCCATCAATAAACCACACCAACTTCAAGAAGGAAACCTTGGTTTGTGGTTTGGAGCGCGCACAACATATATCCAGACACAAGACTACCAATGATGGAAAATCATCGAGCCTGGTGATGAGGTGATCCGTACTACCATAAAAGAAAGAAGAGACTAGCGACCCGAGAAATATATCAAGATGGAGAAGAATGCCAAATCTCGCCCACATATTCTTATCGGACTCGCAAGAACTGACATTTACAAAGTCATTAGCATCCTAATGGCCAAAGAGATGTGGGCTGCCATTATATCCATTCACATGGGAAGTGATGACATGAAGAACAACCAAAAATTCATCCTTCAAAGAGAATTTCATGCCTTCAAAATATAATGTGGTGAAAGCGTGCCTTCATGTCAATCCAGATTCACAATCTTAGTTGACAAACTAAGCGCTATTGGCATCACAATTCCTCATTGAGAGCAATCTCTGGTTCTGGTCTACGGAATGAGCAACAAGTACCAACTGAATAGAAAAATAGCCCTTATGTCAAATGAAAGCGATTCCCTTTCAGTAAGGGATATCTTCGTAAATAGCCAACAACCAAAGGGATATCGTGGTCAAGGAGTCTAAAGGGGCTGTCTTGAAGCTCACCAGAGTTATGGAAAAGATGGAAAACGAAGAGGTTGATGATGACCTAGAGATTGCCTTGATAGTGAAATTTTTAAAGAAGTTCTTCAAGAACAAAGCTTCACGATCCGCTTCTACCTCAAAGAGGGACCTCAAAGACTAGACGTGCTACAACTGTCAAGAGAAGGGCCACCTTGTACTACCGTGATCCGAACCGAGCAAAGCAAATATGCTAAACACGAGGATTGCGGAAATTAGAAGAGAGGATTTCCAAGGGGACAAAACCGGATCCTCTCACACAAGGACTTGATCGCGCTGGACCACAAAGGTGAAGGCACAACTGCGACCTAGGTGGAACGAACCACGCAACTTGACGCAGAACAAACCTGGAAAGTCATCCCAAGCGCGACCGAGCGGACACACACGCGACCGCGCCCATGTGGGGCCGAGACACTCTGAAACCCATTTTCACCGGGACTTCACTTTGGGCTTTGGACTATTTTCTAATGGAGTTTTGGGCTAATTAGTTCAGTTTAGACTTTTTAGGGTTAATAAATAGGGAGTAATTGCGTCAACCTAATCATCTTATCTTTTCTTTATCATTTTCACATTCTCATTTTACGTAGTTATTTCATAATGCGCCGGGAGTTGTCTCCTTTACTTTGTTCGATTGATGAAGCCAGCAGGCTGATTAAATGTAAGACTTCTATGCTTTGGTTCTAATAATATATCCTAGTTTGCTTTACATCTTTTGCGTATATTGCTGCTTTGATTGAATTACCTATCTAGATTTATCACCTACGTTGTTTAAGTCAATTTCATATAGCTAGATCTAGCTTGTCTGAGTTGGAGAGTCTTGCAATAGAGTAGAAAATGAATTACCTAGACTAGTTGAACTTGTAGTTGAATGGAGGATAATGTGTGTTAGCAGCCAAGTGGCAATGCATATTCTTATTTATTATTGAACTCATTGCTGCTTAGGGATTAGCCTTTGATAGTTTTGGGGTTGTATTTAGGTAAGGGATGTTAGGACTAGTTGGACTAATTAACTACATAGGAACAAGGATTAGGGAAACTAGAGGATATAGAAACATTAGGAGAGAACCCGAATAAAAGAATTCAATGATCATTTAATCAACTTGTTAGGTGTATACAAATTATGCAAAGTGTTTTCCCACATTTGTCATAAATCAACCATTTGTTAGTTTAGTTCATATCATTCCCCCCTTTGGTTACTTCTTGAGTTAATGTAATTCAATACCACAAGAATTGATCTCCTTTATTCCATGTGGGATCGACCCCTGCTTACCGCTTTACTTAGGTAGAGTAGTTACTTGGGATAATTACATTAACAGCAGCAAGAACGACCATTTTGGCCGCTGTCAAATTTGGTGTCGTTGCAGGAGAATCATATTTCTTTTCTTGTGGTGTTAATTTAATTGACTCCTTTGTTGAATATTGTATGGTCATTCACTTCTTAAGCTCATCCCAAAGATTGAGAGGAATGTTAGAAGGAATAGAAGATGAAGGAAAACAATGATGAACGATTAGGATAACCATGATAACCAGCAGACCACTGAAAAAGCTGCAAGCAAATCAACTGTTGATGAACCATTTCTTAGAGGCCTATGCTCAGCAGAACAATAATGCCGGAAATAGGAAGTTGCAGGAGCGCACCACTCCCAATCAGACTTAGCAGCCCCAAGTGGTGATCCTACTACCACTTGCTCATGGAGTCACCTTCGAACTCATCCGGGGTGATAAACTTGCTTTCGACATTCCATGGTCTACCTGGAGAGGGCCCCATCATGCACTTGAACAAGTTTCATGACATATGCATGACCATGAAACCGGACAATGTGTCGGAAGAAAAAATCAAGATGAGGGCGTTCGGTTTCACGCTAAAGGACACCGCTAGAGCTTGGTACTATCACCTTTCAATAGGAACTATAGATAGCTGGGATAAGCTACATCGGGAGTTCTTGAACCGATACTTCCCAGTGAAGAAGGCTAATGCTCTAAAGAGGGAGATAGAGCAAGTGGAGCAACGAGACGAGGAGTCGTTCTATGACTACCTAGGGAGGTTTAAGGAGCTATGTGCTAGCTGCCCCTTTCATGGCTACGGACACCAGGACTTGGTACTATTTCTCACCTAGGGGCTATTGACTAGTGAAAGGAGGATGATCGACCCTGCTTGCGGAGGGAGCGTTCTCAACATGACCTTGGAAGATGCTATGGAGAAGTTGTAGAGTATCGCTGAGAGTAGAAGGAGCTTCTAGAGGACTTACACAAAGAGAACGGTGAACGTTGCAAGTTCAAGCACGGAAGGATCAGGTTTAGCGGGCGAGATAGATGAGATAAACAAAATGCTTGCGAGCCTACTACCAAAGGGCGGGAAGCAGTCCCGCGAGTTTGTGTTATTTGTGCTAGTTCACGACATCATTAAGACCAGTGTCCCGAGCTGTAGGACAACACAGTTGCAGAGGTGAATACGGTAGGAGGACATGGACCTCCTCGACCATGGGATAATAAGTAGCAGCAGAACTACCAGCCGAGATATAGAGAGCAGCAAGAGCAACAAAAGTGGAGGCCCCACGAACCACAGCAGAACCCCGGAGCCCCTACTATAGACATGATCAATGAACTGGCCAATAATCCCACCACCCTCGCGTCTAATGCCCAGAACACCGATTCTAGACTCAAGAATTTGGAGGTCCAAATGGGGCAAGTAGCACATACGGTATCAACACTAGCACAAAATCAATCAAATTCACTACCATCACAAACTGTGGTTAACCTGAGCCAAAATTCAGAGAAACAAAACCTTACGAACATCAGCACAATGGCACTAAGGAGTGGGAGGAACTCGGAGGAGAAGCCATGCCAAGAAGAGTTACATGAGGGAAGTTTGTCCGTGGCGCGACCGCGCCAAGAGCCACGCGCCCACGCCACCGACTCTGTAGAGAGGTGCGACCTCACCCCTCTAGCTAGAGATGGAACTTTTGAAACTGGAACCGACAAACCGAACCGGAACCGGGGGAGGTTTCATGGAACCGAGGGAGGGGACCGGTCCCGGTCCCGGTTTTTATGGAACCGGGAACCGTCGGTTCATGAACCGGAACCGTCAGTTCATGAACCGACAGTTCGCCGGTTCCACCTAATTAATGAAAAAAAAAGTTTTTAAGTAACTTTAATCAATTTAATTGTACTATAACTTAATTAAGTATGTTGAATTAAATAAATGTATCTTGTTGAATTAAATAAAATTATTTAAGTTATTTAACTTTGTATTTAAACTTATATTTTACTTTATAAATATATATTATAAACTTTAGTTGATACAAACTACAAAGTATGTTGAATTCTAACTTAAAGTTATAAAGTTATAAGTTTTATATATTCTTTATAAAGTTATAAGTTTATATATTTAACTTTATATTTAAATTTATTTTGAATTAAAGTTATAAAGTTATAATGTTATAATTCTAATATAATTTATCATTACTAACCGACGTTCCTTTAGTAAAATGTTTAGTAAAATTTTTGGAAGAAAGCAGTTTGGGTGAGGGTATAGGTGTTGATGATGGTGTAGGTGGTGTAGCATCACCACCAACGTTACCCTCACTCGTTGCAATGTTCTCGATATGTTCACTCTCTTGAATGCTCATGTCGTTAACATTAGTGGTTGTCATAATTAAGTCAAGATATATGTAAAACAATATAAGAACAATACTAAGAACAAATCAACAAATGCAAGAATATGAAAAAGAGAGATGGAGATTAGAGAACTCTTGAATACTTGAGAGTAGATTATAGAGATAGAAGAGAGATGGTTTGATTGTGTGATTTGGAGTGGAGGGTTAATGGGTATTTAACATTTGTATTGAATAAATTATATTTGCATTTTAATATTTGCATTTTAATATTATTGTACTTGTTTTTGAATTGAATAATTATGTTTGCATTCTAATATTTGAATTTTAATGTTATTGTAGTTGTTTTGGATTAAATAAATTATATTTGCATTTTAGTATTATTGTAGTTATTTTGTATTAAATGAATTATGAATTTCGGTAGATACGTACTTATTAATTTTTATTCTAAATATAAAACATCACAACAATTCAATTATTAATTTTTACATATTTATAATTAAATTAGTTAAAAAAAACAATTATAAAATTGTTTTTTTTTTAAATCAAGGTTCAGAACCGTAGCCGGACCGGAACCGGGGGGAATAGGGAGTTTTGGAACCGTCAGAACCAGATAGGAACCGGTTGTTCCGGAACCAGCGAACCTAGGGTTCATGTACATAGCCGGTTCCGGTTCCGGTTCCTTGAAATCAGGAACCAGGAACCGCCGGTTTTAGATTCGGTCCACCTCTACCTCTAGTGCGCGACTGCGCCTATCAGTCTACAAAGGAGTGGGAACGCGCTCCACCCGCGGGCGCCTGCGTGATTACGGAGGCGGTTTCCGAAGAATCAACGCGACCGCGCCCCATCACGCGTGACTGGGCACTTGAGTTTGCAGCCTGGCGCGACCACACCCCTTTAGTGCGCGATTGCGCCTTCCCCACTACAGAAACCGAGACCCCTCCCGTGCTGGATTCTGATGATGATGTTCCGGTGGAGGAGGAAGAGGGGCTTGATAATTTGAGAGGTGACTTTAAAACTCCTGTAGAGCACTTACGTACAACCTAACTTCCCTCCACTCAACTCGGAGAAACCCCCAACCCCCTTTCTAGAGGCACTAAGAGACACTATAAGGCCGACAGATGACAATTTGAAATCTTTAGCAAGTGCTCAGTGAACATTCCCCTGCTACAGCTTATCAAGAGCATAACAAGGTACGCGATGTTTCTAAAGGAAGTTTGCACAGTCAAGCGGAACCATAAGAAGAACAGAAGCAACAAGGTAATATCTGAAGAGAGAGTGTCTGCCATCTTCCAGAGATGCATGTCCTCCAAATTCAGTGACACAGGTATGGTGACTATCCCTTGTCGTATCAGCAATATTGATTTTGATGGGGCCATCCTATATTTATTAGAGGCCATTAATATCATTCCACGGTCCCTTTGCATGCAAGTAGGATTAGGCCCCCTGAAGAAAACTGATATATTAGTACAATTAGCTGATGGGTCTACTGTTCGTCCTAAGGGAGTTGTAGAAAATGTTCTAGTTAAGGTTGATAGGTTAGTATTCCCCATGGACTTTTATGTACTTGATATGGAGAGTGATAAGAAGGATGTACCTATACTTTTAGGAAGGCCATTTATGAGGGCAGCGGGTACCAAGGTAGACCTAGGGAATCTGACCTTGTCATTGGAGTTCGATGGTGATGTAGTGAGTTTTGATATTTATGATACTGATGAGGAGTCTAGTATTGAGTTAGCTGGTGTATTTGCTATTAAGGTAGTTGACCCCGCAGGGGATATAGACAGGACAGAGATGGCTATGGCCGATGGGCCCCCGATGCTGATGTTAGAGGGAGACAACCCTCCTTCTCATCCCCCTATTGTGCAGGTAACTAGGGTGACTTCTGCATTACCTTCACGATACTACATAGAGATGAAGGGATGGTACGACAAGGGTCTCGCAAAGAAGAAAGGAATTAAGCAATACTAGATTAGAAGGGATGATTTGGCCCTTAGGAGGGCCAGTGCAGGTTGAAATGAGAGCAAGAAGTCGGGCCTACAACTCAAACTAAAGGCGACGTCCTAGAGGCAACCCGTCAAAGAGGTAATTTTCTTACTTATATTTATTTTCCCTTTGTTCCTTATTTCACAATGAGGACATTGTGTCGTTTAAGTGTGGCGGAGGGTGTTTAATTCACCTATCCTAGTAGTTTTTGAATATCTGAGTTATTTTTCAATTTTTAGAGTCGATATTCATATTTTTTCCCTAGTTTGATGTTGTGTGAACTTCTATAAGGATGCATGAATTTTGAATCTTTTTACTATGTTTTAGATGTTAATATTTCAAGTATATATGATTAGGATATGTTTGATCAAGTAGATAACTTTGACTTGAGCATGTGGATTATGATTAGGACGTATTAGAACCAATACTAAGATTGCATGTTCACCATCTCTTCTCTAGTTTGACATTATGTCATAATAAATTATTTTTGTCCTTTTTCATTAATAAATTAAAAGAAAAAGAAATAAAAAGGTAGTGAACTCTTAGTGATATAAGTTGGAAGAACACACAATCTCCGTGGTGTGAAAGATCCCTCCGAGTTCGATCCTCCATGGATAAATAAGCAAAGAGTCTCACTAGCTGGTCCGGACCGTAAGACTGACGGGCCTGATACCCAATAAGTGAAAATAAAGTGCAAAACGTATGAATAGGATAAAAAGGAGCACCAAAAGGTGCATGTGATATGACTTCAGTTGAGTGTGGTTTTTTGTTTGCTTTCTATGATATTGGAACTCGTGCATAATTGTCATAAAAATGAAGCATGTTAGGACAAGAATTGGTCGCTTATTTGATCTTCCTTTATTCGCATTGATATATTACTTGGATAGAGACATCTTTATCATAGTTTGACAATTCAGGTTAATGTGTTTTCATAGAGTGAACATAGTTCAAAATTTGGGGAATATTTACTGTCATTGTTGGGTTAGTTTAGAGTATAGTTAAGTTGCATTACTTTTGAGTATTTCTATTAGAGTCAGAGTATAGACCCATTGCTTTTTATGATTGTAGGTAGTTAGAGATGGAGTGTTGATTCGACGACCACTACTGTCAAGTCTTCCATACTCTTTGAGATTGCCGAGGAGTTAGCAGTAGCTTACTAAAGGACGAGCAACGTTCAATTGTGCGGGTGTTTGATAGGCGGTGTTTAGTACAGTGTAGCAAGTGGTCATTAGCATCATTTACGGGTGATTTCTCATGATTATGGCGCGTATTACCGTGATCCAGACGGAGAGAAGGAAAGGAGTTAAATACGAGGATTACGGACATTCGAGGATAGGATTGCCAAGGGGACGAAACTGGAGCCGTGCACACAAAGATGCGACCACGCTAGACCGCAGAGGTGAAGGCGCGACCACGCTCTAGGTGGCGAGACCACGCCACTGGACGTGGACCAAAGATGGAAAATCCGACACGCGCGACTGCGCCGACACGTGCGCGGCCGCGCCGACACGTGCACGACTGCGCCCCTGTTGGACCAAGACACTCTGAAACCCATTTTTACCTGGACTTCACTTTAGGCTTTGGACTATTTTCTGATGGAGTTTTGGGTTGATTAGTTTAATTTAGAGTTTTAATTTTTAATAAATAGGGAGAGATTGCCTCAACCCTAATCATCTTATCCTTTCTTTTATCATTTTCACATTCTCATTTCACGTAATTGTTTCGCAATGAGCCACGAGTAGTCTCCTTTGCTTTGTTCGATTGGTGAAGCCAACAGGTTGATTGAATGTAATACTTCTATCCTTTTGTTCTAATAATATATCCTAGTTTTCTTTATCTATCTTGCATATATTGCTGATTGGATTGAATTACCTATCTAGATTGATCACCTAGGTTGTTTAAGTCAATTTCATATGGCTAGGTCTGGATTGTCCAAGTTGGACAGTCTTGCCATAGAGTAGCAAATCAATTACCTAGACTAGTTGAACTTGTAGTTGTGTAGAGGATAATGATGTGTTAGGAGTCAAGTGGCATTGCATATTCTTATTTATTCTTGAACTCATTGTTTCCTAGGGATTAACCTTTGATAGTTTTGGGGTTATATTTAGGTAAGGGTTGTTAGGACTAGTTGGACTAATTAGATACATTGAAACAGGGATTAGGGAAACTAGAGGATATAAAAGAATTAGGAGAGAACCCGAATAGAAGAAGTCAATGATCATTTAATCAACTTGTTAGGTGGATAACAATTGTGCAAAGTGTTTTCCCACATTTGTCATAAATCAACCATTTGTTAGTTTAGATCGAATCATTCCCCCCTTTTGGTTACTTCTTGAGTTAATTGATTCAATAACATTATAATTGATCTCCTTGATTCTGTGTGGGATTGATCCATGCTTACCGCTTTACTTAGGTAGAGTAGTTAGTTGGGATAATTACTTTGACAGTGGCAGGAACGAACATTTTGGTCTCTGTCACATATGCCTCATGGCTAACTCAGAAGAAGCTACTTCTCGGTTACATCTAACTAGTGATTTTGTTAGTGGCCTTAATATTCTAGGTAAAGATGAACTTGTGAATATGATTAAAGGTCTACTTGATAAAGAAACTCTTGAGAAAGAAGCTTCATGAACTTCATAATGAAAGCTTAGATTTGTCCAACAGACTCGCGAAAAAGGAAAAGGCCCTTAAGAGAGTTAGGGAATTGAGCTTAGTAACTAAGTCATGCAAGTACTTCATAGGAAAGCAACCTAGAGGGGGTTACCTAATGTCTTATCTAGTAATATAGAAGGTAATATAAACATTTTTATGAACAAGCTTGAAACATTAACTAATTCTATAAATGAAAAAAATGGTTAATCAAATTATCTTTGTTCGTGCTAGACCTAGATTAGGTTATGATCCTGAACATGAATCTACTACTTTCTGTATGTATCAAGAAAAATTGACTAGGGAATTAACTCAGAGAGCTGAGACCTTAGGTAAATCCCTTCAAACTTGTAGGGGTAAAATGAATACTTAGAAGAAAAGGTTTAAATCCTAGAACAACCTTCTAAGGGAACTAAAACTTTGTTTAGAGGTGAAAAGGCTCACACAATTTATGCTAAACAAGCCCAAGAAAACTTAGTTAAGAATATCAATTTTAAACGTGAAAACAATAGGCCTTTTCATCCTCGAAAGAGAAAAAATGTTTATATTCAATATAACTCTTGGTCTAGATACTGTGGAAGCAATGGTCATACTATACATGATTTTAGAAAGAAACAAGCCCATGATAGTAAGCTTTATAGGTCATTTAACCATAACCACATTAAGTGACTGACTTGAATGATGCTTCTTACTATGAGCTTGCTCCTTCTACAAGTGCCTTTAACGTGCTTCTTATTCACGATGTCAAGAGAACCCAAAGAGTAATAAACCCATAAAAGCTTAGCTTCGATGGGTCCTAAAGTTTAATCTTTCTAATACAGGGTGAAGTGAGCAGCAAGGAAAAGTGGTATATTGATAGCGGTTGCTCATGCCATATGAATGGATTTGAAGATAATTTTCTCTCGTTTCAAGCGACTAAAGGTGGAACATCTCTTTGGCAATAAGAAGATCGGTGGAATCAAAGGACTTGGAATGGTCCATCTGAATGATAAGATTGAAGTTCAAATCATGAATTTGGTTAATATCTTGCACTTCAATTGGTTGAGCATCATGCAACTATATGATGAAGACCCTAATGAAGTTACTTTCACTACAACATGATGTTTTGTAAGGAACTTAGCTAACGAGATCATCCCGAAAGCAAAATGAGTCAACACCGCCTAATTTTTTTACTCAAACTATATTCTCAACAACTATCTGTGTCAAACTTCCTTTGAAGATCACTCCTCTTTATGGCATCAATGACTAGGCCATGCTAGCTTACATATTCTTCACAAGCTTCGCTCAAAGGAACTGGTTCGCGGTCTCCCTCCTATGAAGCTTGAGAATATTTCACATTGTGTTGAATGTGTGTGAGGAAAACAGGTTTGAGCTCCTACAAAGTTAAAAGCGATCTCACTTCTAAAAGGCCACCGGAAACATTACATATGGATCTTTTTCGGCCAATGCGAGTTGAAAGCCCTAGTGGAGATCGCTAGATGTTTGTAATCGTTGATGGCTATAATTCTTCGGCAAAAAAGATCAGGCATTCTCTCGCTTCTCTGAGTTGGTTCCCGTGCTTGAAAGTTCTTTTTTTTTCCTACCTATTTGAGCTATACGATCTCATCATGGAACTGAGTTGTAGAATGGAGATATGCTAAGCTACTGCAGAGAACGAGGGATAACACATAACTTTTCAGCATAAAAACCCCCTCAACATAATGGAGTTGTAGAAAGGAAGAACCGGAAATTAGTGTAAATGGCCAAAATAATGCTAATCTCAAGTGACTTATCGTCTACCTTCTAGGCTGAAGCAGTTAATACATAATAGAACCTTCTAGATCATCAACAAGGCTATTCTTAGACCTATTCTAGAAATATCCCTTATGATCTGATTAGAGGTCACCCTTGAAGCATATCACATCTCATAGTTTTTGGCTCCAAGTGCTTCATACATAAAAATGGGAAAGACAACCTCCGAAAATTTGATTCAAGAAGTGACGAAGATATCTTACTTGGTTATGTCCCTACAAGCAAGGCAAATATGATGTTCAATCAGAAGACAAGAACATTTAAAGAAATTATGCATGTCATGTTTGATGAAAAGACTCCCTCTTCCTCACCACCTTCTCTCAGGACCCCTTTCCAGAATTAGCTGGTCAAGAAATCACAAGGGAACCGGACCCATCCGAACTAAATCCACTCCATCCTGACTTCACTCGCTCAGTTTCCATGCCCCTTGACATTGATAGCAAGAATGATGAATCTATAAGGACTAACAATTGCTTTAAATAAATCCCCTTGCTTGAAACTATTCCTCGAACTCATAGAATTCAACAACGAGTCTCTCATTCATCTATGAATATTCTAACTCCCCTTGACTTAGGTGTATGAACTCGTTCCTTTGTGACCAATTTGTGTGCTTTCAGTGCCTTTGTTTCTTTCAAAGAATGTAAAAATATCAAGGAGGCCATCATTGTTCTTGACTAGGTAGTAGCAATGCAAGAAGAGTTACATGCATATGAACAAAACAAGGTCTAGCATCTAGCTCCTAAGCCTCCAAATCGAACCATCATTGGAACTCGCTGGTTGTTCAGCTTGATGATTATGGTGTTGTAGCTAGAAAAAAATCAAGACTAATTGCTCAAGGTTACAAACAACAATATGGGATTCACTACGATGAAACCTATGCTCCAGTCGCTCGTCTTGAACCCATTCGATTATTGATTGCTTTTGCTTCTTACGAGTAGTTTAAGATGTTTCATATGGAAGTTAATACTTCCTTTCTTAATGGTAATCTAAATGAGAAAGTATATTTCAAGCATCCCCCTTGCTTTGAAGATGATCAACACCCAGATCATGTTTACTTTCTTGACAAAGCAATGTATGGACTGAAGCAAGCTCCCGGAGCTTGGAATGATTGTCTCTCCGAGTACATTCTATCCAACAACTATTGATGGACTACAATAGGCAAGCCACTCTTCATTCAATAACATGGGAGAGAAATCTTAGTAGTTCAGGTGTATGTGGGCGACATCATTTTCGGTGCCATTAACATGTCGCTTGTAGATAAATTCAAGAAAGGCATGAGCAACAAGTTTGACATGATCATGATAGGAAAACTGAATTTCTTTGTTGGCCTTCTAGTTGTACAAAAGCATGAAGGCATTCAGATTCATATGTAGAAATACCTAAGGGAGATTCTCAAGAAGTATGGCATGGACACAAGTAAGCCGATGCACACTCCAGTCTCAAAAGCGATTAAGCTAGATGCTAATTTAAGTGGACCCATGGCAAACGAGACAGCCTATAGAGGCCGGGTGGGTTCCCTAATGTATTTGACTACCTCTAGACAATATATTGTCTTTTTTGTAAGCCATTGTGCCAGATTTCAGTTCGATCGAAGAGTGTCACACGTGGGCAACATCAAGCGAGTCTTTTCTACCTGAAGGGAACTGACAAACTTTGTCGATGGTATCCTAAAAACTGTGATTTTACTCTTGTTGGATATATAAATGTTGATTATGCAGGTTATTTGGTTGATCGAAAGAGAACCTCGGGAATGTCTCAGTTCTAAGCCCCTACCTTGTATAATGGGGTTCTGGAAAGCAAAACTCAATTGCACTTTCAACCAAGGAAGTTGAATATATAGTTGTTGCATCGTACTGCACTCAACTCCTATGGCTTAAGCAGCAACTCTGAGATTTTGGAATGACAACTACCTCCCTTGAAATAAGATGTGATAATACCAGTCCAATCAATATTCCAAGAATCATGTGCATCATGCAAGGACCAAACACATTGACGTTCTTTATCACTTTCTCCGAGATCACGTGGAAAAGAAGAACATCGAGCTGACTCATTGCCGGACTTAGGATCAAATAGCTTATATTTTTAATAGAGCCTTGAACAAGGAACCATTCATCAACCTAATATTTCGCTTGGAAATGATTCCCTTCAATTAAGCAATCCCCTCTTTGTAAGTTCGATCTATATTGAATATGAATTATCTGCGATTTTTAAACTTGCAAACTTATAACTTAAGTGCTTACCTGTAAAGCTTATACCTCTCGGTGTATTCCTCTCTTGCATGCCCTTTGTGATTCTTTTAGAAAGGCCCTTGTTAATTACTCTCATAACTGGACTACTACGTGATGATTTGTGTACCTTTGCATGCTCTTCTTTGCAGGCCATGAAAA
>NW_027368947.1:0-46194 GCF_046119375.1 Phyllobates terribilis | reverse complement strand
GTACCCTTTATTGTTCAATGGTGAGAAAATTACTCTCAAGCCTATTACTCCATTTCAGATTATTAGGGCTGCAAAACATAAAATTATCAAGGCAAAGGAGAATTCCATTGGCGAGGACAAGAAGTCAAGGCACAAAGCAAAGAACCAAGAAATAAGTTGCATTTGCCTATACTAGCCTCCAAGGTGCCAAGAAACGTGCAATATTGGCTCATACATGAGTGGCCTAAAGATACAAGACTTGTGTGAATGACCAAGAAGCACACTCAAGCCTCAGATGACAGATTTAGAGGCTTCCACCCACAAATGTACCAAGAAGAGTTCCAATATGAAGCATGGGAGGAAGCTAGCCAAGAAGAGCCATTGCCCATTATGGGAGGGGATGGCCTGGGATCAGGCCTCTCTAAAGAGGGAGGGAATGATTCAGGAGCATCCCTCAAGCCAACTACCCAAGGAGCCATCACAAGAGCTATGTCAAAGAAGATACAAGACCTCATTCTACAAGCAACTTTGACTCAAGACTTATGGCATGATTTGGAACCCATTGCTTCTACACTTCTGGCACGTGAAAGAAGTGCTCATCCCCAACATATCCAATGAAGACAGCCAAGCCATTGGAGGACTCCAACATGGATGCATTTGGCATTTTTGTGCAATTATCACAACTAGACACTTAGCCGGCTAAGTTGTCTAGGTGTAACGTTTTCACCCTCTTCCCTAACTATTTTGTGGAACTTATCTTAGGTTAATTTGGTCCTTATTTGAGTTATTTTTAGGTGTCAAAATTGTGGGTTCAACCTAGGTATAAAAGCCTAAAGTTAACCTTTACAAAGGGCCTTTGATTGAATTGATGTTGTAGTAGAGTAAAACTCCTCCTAGTTTCTCAAGGGACACCTTTGTTAGTTTGAGCAGAGCTACCAGATTGTTTATCTTGCCTATTTCATCTTGCTTATGTAATTGATTGTGTAAAGTTGTTGAATGGGAAACTCTTGGTGCTCATGGTAGTATATCTCCATGTTGTGTTAAGTTATAGCTTGCTTAGATCTTTCTCTTCTTGTATTGTGTTGAGGTTAAGTCCAAGGTGCCTTACCTAGATAGAGAATTTCTCTTCAAGAACATATCCATTTCTTCCTTCAAAACTCTTTCTTTCTTCTTGTTCTTGCTTGCTTTCAAGTTTGAACAACACTTAGAACATTTGTTCTTAGTATGTTGTTGGTTGAATCCTCTAGGTCCGAGCTTGTGGGAGATAATCCCACAACAAAAAGTGCCCTTATGTAGTGAGAGCCTCGAGTCATTCACTGATCAATCTCTTCTTGAATCATTATCTAAGGGTTCGACATCAGCTCCAGAGAACTCTATTGTCGAAGATGCCCTATTTCCTACAACGTTGAGTCGTATGAAGATGCTCAAGACGCACAAGGACATGACATGGTTTGATGTTTATCACTTATCTGGACATGGTAGTTAAGTTTTAGTTGCAGTTGACATTTTTCACAAGCTAATCCATTGGTAAGATAAGAATTTGGTGTGGTGCAACATCTGTTGGGGCAGTATTGAATTTCAATATGCACTGAGCATGTCTTGGTCCCACTCGTTATCAATGGGATCAGGGATACTTTCAGCAAGAAATATATCGAAGAGTTAGTGCTGGGTTGGCCCAAAATCAAAGTTTAGCAGAAGCTTGGTCGAAAATTCCTGAGAAATTAGCCTTTTATGATTACATTGGCAATAATCCGGCAAAGGGGGGATTATTCAGGGCAGGTTCAATGGACAATGGGGATGGAATAGCTGTTGGATGGTTAGGACACCCAATATTTAGAGATAAAGAAGGACGTGAGCTATTTGTACGTCGTATGCCTACTTTTTTTGAAACATTTCCAGTCGTTTTGATAGACGGAGATGGAATTGTTAGAGCCGATGTTCCTTTTAGAAGGGCGGAATCAAAATATAGCGTCGAACAAGTAGGTGTAACTGTTGAGTTCTATGGTGGCAAACTCAATGGAGTCAGTTATAGCGATCCTGCTAGCTATTCCAGGATAGTACTTGTAACTTGTTAACTACTCTAATCTATAATGTATTACTCTCATTAATCACTCTGTGATAGACAGTCAAGTAGAGAATATAAGAGTTCTATTTTCATAAACAAGACAAGTAACAGTATGTCAGAACTAGGGAACAACTTCATGTGGATCGTCTTCTTCCTAAGATACTTACGACCTCGGTAGAATGTTGTTATTTTATAGAGATCATTAGGCGTGATGATTTAGGTCTTTCCTAATTGTTAGGAGACCTTTGTATGACTTGTTAAAAAAACAATATGGCGGAAGTTATTGGCGAGGATAAATGTCTAATACTAAGACCTTGTGCCTGGTTTTGGATGTGCATAGCAATGTGGCAATGATAAAATCAAGCAAGGACACGAGATATGCATTTGACTCTCTTGTATCTCATGATGGTATCAAATTCCCCTGCTGGGCATTGTCAAATCTTTCTTTGTTCAAGAAGAATTGTGGAGCTGATGCATATGGAAAGGTTAGCAAGACATAAGAATTTACTTCATAAGTACACAATATAAGATTGTGTTTTAGAAATCTATGAACCCATAATCATATTGATACTGTTGAGTAGTAACATTCTTTGGTCTACAATGCACAGCTTGATGTGATTGGCATTGATGAAGCTCAATTCTTTGAAGATCTCACTGAGTTCTGCTCCGAGGCTGCTGAGCGTGATGGCAAAATAGTGATTGTTGCTGGTCTGGATGGTGACTACTTAAGGTCCCAAACACTTAATCCTATTATTTCCTCTCTCTCTCTCTCTCTCACCCCCCTTTCTTTCTAAAGTACTTATCCCCTATGGTTGCAGGAGGAGATTTGGCTGTGTGCTTGATTTAATACCACTAGCAAATTCAGTGACAAAATTGACAGCAAGGTGTGGGCGGTGTGGTAATGAAGTTGTGCAGTATGTAGTGCCTAAAGACTCCGTGTTTGTATATGTATGCTTGATTGATGTGAAGCAACATCAATGGTAAAAAAACTCTTGATTCTGGAAATTTAGGATTTATATATACTTGTGCACACCAACAACAACAAAATTAAGCATAAAATCCATTAACTTACTAAACCAGAGACTTAACTAGGTAAGGCATGATTGTGTTCCTACTACCAAAATATGCAAAAGATGAATGGATGATCAGTCAGCAGTCGCTACATGGAAGATGTGACTTTGTAGGATTTGGGGTTGTCATTCATCAACTCGAACACCAAAACATCTCATACTTGGAGCCGGTTGCCGCAGCAAAATCCTTCCATCCCTTCACAAGTACCATTCCAGCTGATCTTGAGCTCAAGTTCACAACCCACTTCTTACCCTTTGATTCATGCTGGATTCTGATACTTTTTTCATTCTCAAGGTATCTTTTCGAGTGAGCCGCTGGAATGTACTGCAACGAAAGTATTGTATGTAAGTTGTAAAACATTGCAATGTATTGAACAAGACACAGAATTATTAAGATGCCTACCACTTTGGGGTGGGGAGAAAGAGAGTATGAAGTCATGCGGACGATAAAATGTGGATTCTTGCACTTGAAATTCTTCTCTCTTTCCATGGAAGTAGAAGATGGAACTTTCTTATTTGCATGTGCTTCCTTTTTGTTAGCTTCTTCTTCATCCTCAGCAACTCGAAATAGGGTGACCTTGAATGTCCTTGTGCTTCTATTAACCAGCTCGAATGCACATACATCACCTTCTTGTAGATGATTTTCTTCTGAAAATGTAGTCCATCCTGAACAAATCGTTACTCGGTTCCTTGGAAAACTGCCAATAGTGTACTTGGTTGACCAAACTCTTCCATTTTCTCCTATGAGCGTCATGCTATTGTTTCCCTTGTCAACGAAGTAGCTTCTCCCAGCAACTGCAGGGACATACTTATAACATACAAAACTGTATGATCAGACATTACCTTTTTGCAATCACAACTTGTAAGTAGATAAAACATACCAAACAAGACTTGAATGTTGGTGACATCCTCACAAAAAAATGAGGATTTGGGCTGTAAAATGCATTTGCTTTCTCAATAACTCTATCCCTTGCACTATTCTCACTGCCTCTTAGTGACTTGTTTCTTGTACAACAGAAAGGTGGCTTACTTCCTGTTCAGAAATGTTTTAAACTTAAAACGAGCAGACAAAAATTCATAGTTAAATCCAAAAATAATGAACCCTACTCACTGTTTAGGTTGACATTTTCTGTCCCCCCGGCTCTTTGAAATTTCTGTGGGTATTCATCTAAGATCTCATCATCACTATCTTCCACCTTGACTTCAACTAGTTTTCTTATCCTTGAGTTTCCATTACAAGTATTTGCAGAGCTGGGATGATACTTGATCTCCATGCAAGTATAATCAAATATAAGGACACTGAAACGTGAACCGCCTTTATAGCTGAAGGCTAAAAAATATCCAAACTTGATTGAGTACTTGACAACAAAATCTGCCCAGCCTTTGTGTAGCCATAGCCGGCCATTACACCTTTTCACTCCATTTTCGACTCTTCACCAGTTGGTACTTTGAGGGTAGCATAGTTAGATAAGCGTTTGCCATGCCTCTCAACAAAACTTGTTGGAAGTTCCTGAACAAAGATAAGACAAAACTGAACAACTTAAAGGCTTCTCTTGCACGGTTTTGTTAGACGAAGGGGGTAAAACTCACCAGTTCTCCACTTTCAATGATCTGAGTGAGAATGACGCGAACGAAACGCTTTGAAGATTTTCGTTGCTTAGCCATTTTCCGGTGATCAAAGCCGCTTTGATTATCTGCAGCAGAAGCAACTTGTTATGATGACAGAAGAGTGAAAGAAGTGGTAAATGAAATTTTCAATACATACCGTGTTATACACAGGTCAGTAGGAAAGCTAGATTTTCTAATCTGTCAATCAATCTTGGTCTGTAAACTCTTCGTTTTGGGAAGCTGAACCGTCCCGTACCTTCAATGTGGAGTATTTTTCTTAATGTGAGAGGAAACGACTCATTTATATTTGCATTAAGTAATTTCTGTAACCGCGTGAAAGCCAAGGCAGCAAGTAGAATCATATTATTATGTGTTTCCTTTGAAATCAACTTGTTTAGATATAATTCACGTTACAATTATTATATTAAAAATTAATATATTTTTCTTCATATTAGTATATTTCATATTTTCAATGCAATTTTATTAGGGTTATTTAGGTAAAGAATTTCTACCCTAATTTGTATTAAATTTTATCTAATACATGTATTTATATCTAGAAGTAGTATCAATATTTACTACTCTCTTATCTTAATCCGAACTTAACACTTGCATGCGAATTAAGAAAAGTAAAGAAATTTAATGATTGAAAGAGAGAGAAAATTGAAAATTGTATTAATAAGAGGACATGGATAAAGATAAAGACGAGAAAATAAAGTAAAAATATAATGATTTTGAAAAGAGAAAGGGAAAAGATATAGTAAAATTAAGTTATTATAAAAATAAATGAATATAATAAATTTTTAAAATAAAAATTGAGATAAATTTAAAGAGATGATTAAAATGAAAACAAGATTGAAAAAATAAGACAGAGAGAGTATTATAAAAGTGGGAGGAATAATATAACTTGGTTATGTGATAATATTAATAATATTATATTTCTATACTTTTGTCCTATCATGTCTATATAATACTCTTTTAAAGATCCCGTTTATTAATATCGAGATAAATTAAAAAAAGAAGAAAAATAGTGTAAAAATGAGAGAGAAAAGTGAAACTTGTAACGATTAGAGGAAAGAGATAAAAAGAAGAATGAGACATGATTGATTTATGAAAATATATTGTCTATAAAAATAGGTTATAAAGTGTAAAAGTATATTCAGAATATAAATTTAGATATAAAAAATTTAAGAGAAAAATAAATCTATATTTTAGAATACATTAAAAATAATATCTTTGTAATGAGACATTGGGAGTATAACTTGGTCACCATGATAATACTTAATAATCGTACTGAACTTGTTATGATGATAGAAGAGTGAAAGAAGTTGTAAATGCAAATTTCATAAATCAACAAGCACCTCAATACATAATGTGTTATACACACACGTCAGTAAAAGGCGAAAGAATAGTTGGCTTTGTGCTTACTAAAAAAACAATAATATATAAATAACATAAAATTAGATGCCTTCCTTTATATATTAATAATGAAGTTGATGACATAGATAATATGGAACTTATGAAAGAGATGTCTAACTCGGAAATTAAACAGGCGGTTTTAGCATTGGAAAGAACAAATCACCTGGTCCGGATGGTATGACAGTTGTGTTCTATCAAAAATATTGGTATATTGTTGGACCACTCGTTACCAAAGCTATTAAAAGCTTCTTCCATTTGGGGCGTTTGTTGAGGCAGACAAACCATACTTTTATCACATTAATTCTTAAATGTGATAACCCTGCTAGTACGAATCACTACAGGCCGATAAGCCTATGCTCAACTATCTACAAAACTATCTCGAAAATAATCACAAATAGACTGAAACCTCTTCTCCAAAAACTTATCCATCCGTTACAAGGTGTCTTTGTGGTAGATAGAGCGATTCAAGACAATATTCTAATTGCTCATGAAATTTTTCATTCATTTAGGACCAGGAAAGGGAAGGAGGGGATGGATGACAATAAAATTAGATATGGAAAAAGCTTATGATAAAATTGAATGGAATTTCCTTTTTGCAGTCCTGAAAAAATTCGGATTTCACGCTAAAGTTATTAACTGGATCAGGGAATGTGTGACTACGGTCACATTTTCGGTGCTGGTTAACAATGGACCAACGGAAATGTTCCTCCCGGAAAGAGGCTTGTGACAAGGGGACCCCCTTTCCCCTTTTCTGTTTATCCTCTATGCGGAGGTGCTTGCTAGGAAGCTTCAATTTGAGTGTAATGAAAACAAAAATATTGGATTTCCGATTGTAAAAAACCGAATCACTATTCCCTTTTTATCGTTCGCGGATGATATCATCATTTTTGCAAAGGCAAAACAAGCGTCCAACATCTCAATCAAAACCATTATCGAGGATTATTGTGAAATTTCAGGGCAAAGTGTAACTATCACAAATCTGCACTTCAAACGACAACGAAAACATCCAATCAAAATAAAAATGTCATTCAATCTATATTTAACATCCCTATTACAATGTCACTTGAAAAATACCTAGGATGCCCAATTATAAATGGTAGGGTGAACAAGGATACTTTCAATGATATCATCCTTTCCTCTAAAAATCAGCTTACGAAATGGAAAGCCTCTTCCCTTTCTCAGGAAGGAAGAGCGACACTCATAAGAGCAAACCTTTCGGCAAAACCAAATTATACAATGCAAAGCTTTATGCTTCTCTCATCCACCCATGAGGTACTTGATAGAATTAACAGAAGATTCTTTTGGAATAAGGGAGAAAAACACTCGCCGCTGATTGGGTGGGATAAGATTTATAAATCAAAAAAGAGTGGGGGGCTTGGAATGAGAAAGCGGAACATATGAACAAAGCTCTTCAAATGAAATTACTCTGAAAAATACTAGCTGATCCATCCAATATTTGGGTTAATATTATAAAAGAAAAATATCTAAAAGGAATTAACCTCCAAGAATATATGGGTGAGGAAAGAATTTGTCTTGGCAATGGTCCCAACTTTTAAAACTCAGAAAGGAATTCTTTACGGGACTTATTTGGTGTCTAGAGAATGGGGAAAGTACTCGTATTTGGAAAGATTCTTGGATTCCTTCGAGATGCATTGAGAAATTTAGACGTCATGATATAAACAATGATAATAATAACAAAGTTAGCTCTCTCATCAAAAATAAAAAAATGGAATAGAGAAAAACTTAGTGAAATATTTAATCAAGAAGGTGTGGATGTGGTCTCGTCAATTCCAATCCCAATAAATAATATACCTGATAAAATAATGTGGTCTCAGAATAGAAACGGGATGTTTAATACGAAATCAGCATATGATATGCTTACTAAAAGGATGGCTCCTCAGGTTGATTACTTTTCATGGATATGGAAAATCGACACATACCCTAAAGTTAAAAATTTCCTTGGAAATTAGCACATAATGGACTTCCGACTAAAAGAAATTTAGCGAATAAGAACATGTTGTTCCTCAGAATTGTGAGTTGTGTCATCATTCTTTGGAAGATGCTGCTCATTTAATGCTAAAATGCCCATTCACTATGTCGCAAATTAGAAATCAAGATCAAACAATAGATGTGGTCCTCAGAAACATACAAGTAGATAATAGACCGTTAAACAAATCTTACTGGATATTTTTGGAATATTGAATGCAGCGCAAGGGGTTACTCTTGCTACGGTTTGGTGGACAGTCTGTATGTTTAGGAATCAATGTGCTTTTCAAACAAATGAAGAAAATAAAATTAAGGACATAAAGGAGTTTATCCGTACTCTCAGACTAAACTGGGAAAAGACTACCTGTATTAATATGGATGGATGCGAGTTGATGGAATTAACATAGGAGATTAAAAAGGGGGAAAATAGGAAAAGAAGGAATAAAGTGCACTGGACTAAACCAAAAATAACATGGTCAAGGTTAACTTTGTCGGAGCAGTGGATCAGAGGGGGAATGCAGGTTGGGGGTATGTTATTAGAGACTGCTATGGGAAGATTATTGCAATGGAAAAGGAGTCTGGGGAAAATGTGTCGGTTCTGCAAGTTGAAGCTTTGGCTCTCCGACTTGCAACTAAGTGTGTTAAAGAATTAAATCTGTCTATTGTGGAAATTGAGGGTGACAACTTATGCCTGATTAACGTGTTGAATGGCATTTGACAGTGTCCCTGGGGAAGTTAACCAACTTGTTAATGATATTTGTGTTAATTTGCTGTCATGTCTGCTTTTAGGTTTGTGCATGTCTTCAGGGAAGGTAATCGGGTGGCTGACCGTGTGGCCAAGCTAGGTCTTCCAGGGAGACAGAGCAGGTGGAAGGACGATCTAGAGCTCTCGGCTCTCATCCATTCGGATGCTCTAGGATGACATTGTTCTTTGGCCTCCTAATTTTTCTTATATTCAAAAAAAAAATACACAAGTCAGTAGGATTAGATTTTCTAATCTATGAAATCTTGGTCTATCAACTTTTCATCTTGATAGGGAAATGAACCGCCTCCGTCCCATAATGTTCTTCCCCTTTCTTTTCGACTCACTTGTCGAGGCACGCTTTGTGTCCTAAATATCTCTTGGTATATGTTACTAAAAATCGTAAAATTTATATAGAGTTAAAGTACTCGTCGAGACGAATAAAACAAGATCAAACGTGACTATGTTTCTTCATACACATTAAGAGAAATCAAGAAGATTCTCCGTAAAAATGAATAGTGATTAAAAATTAAATGGGAAGATGATATTGGGACGGAGGGAGTACTCTTCTTCACTTTTCATAGGAAAATGATAGTCCCAATATCTTTAATATTTTTTTTAATTTGAGAGGAAAGGACTTTGAAATTTACTTTTGAATGGATAAATAATTATTTATATTACAGTAATTCCTGTAATTATTACTCCTTCCGTCCCAATATATTTTTCTTATTTAGGAAAAAGACATTATTCATAATTTAAGACGATTCTCTCGATTCTTCTCAATTTATAAATAAGAACATAGTCATGTGAGATCTTGTTTTATTCGTCTCAATGAGTACTACATATATATCATAACTTTATAATTTTTATGAATCTATAATAAAAGATATAAGCATTGTAAAACACGTCTCGACAAATGTGTCGAATTGAAATAGGAAGAACATCTTAGAACAGAGGAGTAGGGTGGATCACCCTTTGTACACATCATCAATATATATATTGACACCTTGTATATATTGTCCACCTAGGATAAGGTAATTGCTAAGTGTCGCACATGTGTTTTTACTATCTGTCGCACACGCGGTCATCACGTCCTCCACAATTGCGCTCGTCACGGGGTACACAGAAGCAGGCATCACATGATTTCTGCACTCGTCCGTGACGAATGGGAAAAACTCGCCCGTCACGAGCAAACAGTGTCAGTCCATGACGAGGAGCGTGTTTTAGGCTTATAAAAGCCTAAAACACCACCAAACCCTCCATTTGCCTTTCCTGCCTCCTCCTACAAACTCCATCTGCAGAATTCATTTGCTTGAAGACTGTTTTTTGTTGTTTGAGCTCAATCCGGTGTTCGTAGCCCTCTCGTTTGGTTGTTCTTCCATCCTAAAGATCGAAATCAAAGTTGATATGGTTAGTTGTCCAATTTCTAGCTTGTTTGAGTTGATGTTTATGTAGATCTATAAGTTCCCATAAGAATTCTTGGAGGATTTAATAGTTATATATGTTATTTGGTTGATTAATGTGATATATATGCATAATATTATCAGAATCTTGAAGTATATGGAAGATTTGAGTTGATTTGAAAGATATTTGGATCTACAGGTTTTTAGGTTGAATTATTGGAAGATTGAGTAGTTAATCAAGTTAATTAGTTAAAATAATGCGAATTAATTTAAATTTATGGTTGAAATGTTGATACATAATGAGATTTTAGTTGTAGTATTGATTTGGTGGATATTTGGTTGTATAGGTAATTTTTTTATAGATTGTTCTAAGTTTTGATGGATTTTTTAGGTATTTAGGTAAAATAATTAGATTTAATTAAATTATATGGTTAAAATGTTGAAATTTTGTTGATTGTAGTGTAGTATTGATTTTGCAGATATTTGATTATATAAGAATTTTCTAAGAATTGTTGTATTTTATTGTACAATTTGTAAGTATTTAGGTAAAAAATGATTTAAATACATTTTATGTTAGGAATATTGATATTTTTGGTGATTTTAGCTATATAAGGGGTTTAATACCATTTAGTATAAAAATTATCTTAGTAATGAGTTTGTTAGGTGGATTTGATATTTTGCTAGTTTTTAATGTTGAATTAGTAGGAAAACAGTTTTAAATATTGGTTGAGGTTGGATTTGAGATTCGATTTACAGTTTTGGAAAGCAGTCTACTATGTGTTTGCCTCAGTTTGCATTGGCTCTCTGTTTCGTGACAACCATTACCGATTTGCTCGTCACGGACATGGCATCCACAGACGTGATGACCATGGCTTTCATAGCCATCACAAGCATTTTGCATGATTGCAGCTTTTAGGTTGAATGTGATCAATTTATGTAATTAGTTGATTGAAATGTATGGTTGTATGCAGGAATGCTTGAAGAAGATGGCGAAGAAGGTCGGTGGCATGGGATCTAGATGTGCACGATACCACAAAAGGGATGCCTTGAGGGATGCCGAGGAAGCCGCGCTCCTGGCTGCGGAGGAAGCAGGTAGAGCTGAAGCAGAGCTGGGCGCTAAAGTGGCCCGGAAGAAGAAGCGGGGGCTGAGAGGGGCTCCGCCCTCGGCCACTTACACGCCTGCGAGACATTCAGTCTCGGGTGAGGGGCGACAATGTGAGTCCGAAGAGCCCCAATACCCCTACCCCATGTACCCAGAGGCATCCAGGTCACGCCGTTCCATCTCGGATTTGGGGGTGGACGTTTTCATGTGAGATACACCGTCTTCCCATCAGATGATGTTGGGTTACTACGGTGACCAACAAATGGGTGATGGGTCCGATTACCACCAAGGCGGTGAGTCCGGACACCACGTAGGCGGTGGATCGGAATTCCACTACGGCGGTGGTTTCGCAACCCAGTACGGTGGTGGGTTACACTACCAATATGGCGGAGGCTCGCAACCGTACTATGGTGGTGACCATGATCGCCATCAAGGCAATTGGTCTGCCTTCGGTTATGATCGGAGTATGGACGAAGGAATGGAAGAGGAAGAGTCTAATGGTGAGGAATGGGCTCATTCTGCGGAAGAGCCTGAAGTGGAGGCATGTATAATAAATTACAATATTATTTACGATAACTTAAGTTTAATAAATCAGATCATGATTGTTTCAATATTAAATATGTCTTGTAGGGCGGGTGGAGGGGGCGAAGACCGTGGAATTTTCCACGGGATGAAGAGGGTGATGAGGGGGCTGCAGGTGAGGGGTTGTAGATGAGGGTGTGGCCGTGGAGGAGGATGTCGATCGGCCATAAAGGAGATCCAACAGTGCCATCACCGTTGATCCCTACCTGACCGTAGGGATCAGTGGTGGTCCGGAGAACCCTGAGGAGGATGTCGATCGGCCATATGGTTGGGAAAGGTAAGTTACATGTTCAATGAAATGTCCTTAAGTTCCGGTATGATGTTTCTCACATAAATTCTAAATTGAATTTGTAGAGTCGAACATGCAATTTCCAGTTCCGCCACAAGATGTGCGAGCTTGGATCCCATCCACGGGGACGCCAATGAAGTTTGCTGCTCTTGATGCCCAGCTTGACCACATTCCGGACTTGATTTCGAGCATGTGGACAGGGACCTGTTCATGGCGTTTGTGGAGAGGTGGCAGCCCGAGACGAGCTCATTTCACGTACCTTTTGGTGAGATGACAATCACCTTGCATGATGTTCACCAGCAGATGAAGCTACCGATACGTGGCAGGAGAATGGGTGCCTCCGAGCAGCAACGCCTTTTGGGGAAGCATACCGAACTCACCCAGAAGTTGGCCAAGGCGAGGGCATTTTTTGACATGCGTGGGAAAGACACGGGTGTCTCCCATGTCACGTTGAGGGATAGATGCAGTAGCCCTCAATGCGTTGCTGCCACCCCACACATAGCCGCCTCGGGGTATCTACTCCATCTTTTGGGTAGTACCCTCTTCCCGGATAGGTCACAGGACAAGGTTCCACTGTCCAACATAGACTTTGTCCAGGACCTTGATGAGGTCGGAGAGTGGGCATGGGGTGCCGGTCTGCTCGCTTCTACGTACCGGGAGCTGGGAAAGGCTTCCAGGGCTGAATGTAAGCAGGTTTCAACGTGCTATACGCTCGTGATGGTAAGTAGTTGTATGTCAATTAAAACATGTTTATATCTTTAACGTCGCTATGGTAATGATTTAAACATAAAATGCAGAGCTGGATATACGCCTACTTCCTGACCATTAGGCCGCACCGAAGTTGGTGGGATGGTGACGGACCTCTATCCATGAAGTGGTCCCTGCATGCTTAGTCCGGTCACGGGAGAAAGTACAGTTCCGAGCTAGATGCTATCTCAGCGGACAAGGTACGTATTGTGTAGTAGGAAATGTTGGTTTATGCCAACGTCTATTTTCTAGTGTAGGCTTATTCTAAAACTTAATTTCATATTCAGGTTGACTGGCTGCCCTACGGTATCATGGACTTCGATGATGAGGAGCTCGCATCATCTCTATTTCATGGTGTGCTGGGGTTCGCCCACGACATCACCGAACTGTACATGCCCAATCAAGTCCTGAGGAAGTTCGGGGTAGTCCAATGTATTCCGACACCATTAATCGCACCCCCAAGAGCGATCCGAGAGCGGGCACTTAATGGTTACAAGGTGGATTACGCAAAGACGAATTGGGTGTGGGATGCACAAACATTCCACAAGATATCACTTGACGCGCTCGGTGCAACGATTATGTATGGTTACAAGGTAACCTACGACTATATGGAATGGTATTTGGCACGAACACACCCTAAAATTATCCCGCCTATGACTGAGGAAATTAGAATGGTAAGCCAATTCTTTCTGTTATTTCAGTTACTAACGAGCAATATACATCAATGACATGTACTGTGTTGCGTTATTCTTTTAGTGCATGAAGCGGGTGAATGGCTACCTTATTCCATACAAGGATCAAGAAGAGTACCCGCCATGGGACATGTGGGAAGCCATCAACAACTATCTCCAAGACATGTCTTCTTATGACATACCATGATTGTTAGATCGTTGTAGTAGTTGAACATTGTAACTTTGAAACTTTGTTGTGGAATTATCTCATGTTATTTGTTTCTCAAACTTATTGAATCCAATCGTTATGAATGCAACCTAGCATAAACAACAAACGACATAACCACTGACATAGAAAGGGATCAACGTTACATAGAACGAACACAAACAACATAACGTTAAACACGGTACATGGAAGGAACATGAAAGCACAACATAACACAACAACATAAGGTTACACATGTTACATGGAAGAAACACGATACACAACATAACACAACCACATAGGGTTACACACGGTGGAGAAATGTGACGTTCACCCGATGAAGTTCACAGGGATGCGAGCTAGGAGCTCGACTGTGGTGGGATGCATTAGACGATCCCTGAATTTCTCAAATTCCGGGGGACAACTTGTTGTCCACCATTTGTCGTTAACGATAGGGTCGTGTCTATCGGGATAATCCCTTATGAACCTTGTCCACTCACCATACATGTTCTTCAACATGTCAAACCTCAGCCTCAACACTCCTGGGGTTTCACCCATTCTAGTTGCCTCGTTAAACTGTTCCGAAATAACGTCCCAGTCCAGCTCTGTGCATCCTGGATTCAAACGAATGTAGTATAAGGTGTAGACAAGCAGGGCATCATCATGATGATGATTGAAGTCATATGTTTCTATTTGTTCCTGGGATACAACAATGTATGTTACCAAAGTATGTCATAAAGATGCTTACTAATGAACACAAATTCAAGGTTTACCTCTATTTGTGGAACACCATATACTTGCTCCGGTATGGTTGATGTCGTCCATGTTGGTATTGGACGCTTGTTGTTACCATTGTTGTCGAAGGTGAAGTTACGGTGGTAAACCGTACCATCACGGTACCTGAAAGACATCCTATCAAAATTCATCACTAAATAGAATCACAAAGGGAATTGTTGTTTTGGGATGAGATTTCTCTTGCCTAGGTACGGTATTTATAGCCAAATTAGGCTGGATAGATGGGTTACAGCGAGAGTACAACTCACATCCACATTCTATATTATTTTTCAAGATTCGAGGAGACATATGCCGAGGTCCTAAGCTGAAAAGTATGATGGAACACCACAGTGCAAGGTCACATCAATGTGAGTGAATTGCATTTTGGAATCCAATGGTAGATTGGTGACACTCTTCAAAGCAGGGATTCATTGGTAGCCCATTTGTCACATCGGGCTTCGGTTTGTTCAGTTAAGATGGGCTACATTCTATCTAAGAGTGAGTTGTGTTGGGCTGCATTCAATGTTTGTCTGAGTTATAGTGGGCCTCGCTTTTGTTAAGTTTGAGTTATGATATTATTCATTGATTAAGAAGACCGTGTAACCAAGATAATGTGAGAAATCATAACAAAAACGAACTTAATATTACATGAACTTAATATTACATTGTCAAACAACATTGTAGTCATCGGCATCTACATGAGTAATATGTTGTTTCCGACCCCGTCCAGATGGTGTATGCCTATCTGCCGCATCAAATTGATAAGCTCCTAACCTTGGAAGCAGGGGCACAAGCATTTCATCGGTTGAAGGTTCATGATGATAGTTCCACAACACATTCAGTGGAGGGAGGGCGAGTTGGGATGAACGATAACATGTGTGAAAGAAACACACATCGAGAAATCTTTACGAGTCAAATACAATGAAGTTCTAAAAATTGCATTTACTAGGAATGTAATAAACTTACTGACACTTAGTGGTTCTCAAGTGGTATGTGGCCTAGACATATAATCGGGATATGCTAGCCGGGCACATGGTCTGTCGCTGCACGTATAGGAAAGTGAGTGTAGTTGTTGTTTTCCCCGATAATTACCAACACCACACTGAAGGTTGTTGCAACAATCGTCCCCATGTCAGGAATGGTAAACCACTTCCACGACGGAGTAGTCGGCCAAGACCACTGCGTGTCCAACTTGGAAATCATCTCTTCCTTAGTCATTGATGAAAATACCATATTGCTTTGGACCTCCAAATCGGTTTCAACCATCCTCACCATGGCATTCCTTATATGGGGCCAACCATCTTGGTCCATACCAAGACCAAGAGCTATGGATCTATATCCACAGTTGCCGTCAGAGACGATCTTGTACCAACCTTGGATGTACTTTCCCATACACTGTGGCCACACCTTGTGATACTTTCTATTGACAAGCAGTCTTGGCGCTTTCGAAGGCTGTCTGAGATCTTTTTTTGACCTCCTCGTGGTGTTCTTCTGCTTCTTTGGCGGTGTCTGGTCCTTGTCAACTTCTGAACTCTCCCACACATATGGTAGCCTTTTGTTGAGTGCACCGACCGGTCTTCCCTTGTGCTTGAAGTTTGCGGGCTCATCAAGCTTCGTCTCTTCAAGGCGCATTATCTTGTTCAACATTCAAACCGCCTTCAGCTGATCATCCACGGTCAACTTGTCGAACTCCTCTCCTGCAAAGTCGTCCATCAATGATCTGTTCACCTTCCTCTTTATCCTCTCGTCGTCGACGACATCGGGTACATCCGATATGGAAAGGGTTCTCTAGAATATATGGATCGCCTCCTCCGGTAATGCCTGCCTTGTGTGCACATAAGTTCCAGTTACGTGGTATTAGGGGAGACCGTTCCTGGTCATCTTGGTGCATTTGCAGTACGGTTATGGGTTCAAGAATTGACCGTTCTTGTACTCTTCCATTAGACGGTTGAAAGTCGGTGCTGAAACCCTGAAGTGTAACAAGTCGAAAATATGAGCTCCATCTATTAGCTTGAATTTCGTTTCTAAACTCATATTCAAGCTGCCCTTAATCTCCCGAACTTGGTTCCGCAACAACATGTGGTACTCGACAAAGATGGTTGACAAGTTTCCGTTCGGACCGGACAAGTATTTCTTCAGCACCGAATGCGCTCCTTCAATACTGGTTCATTCACGAGAGATGTTTGGTTATACTAGATGTCAAATGCATCAGATGTAAAAGAAAACATTAATTTAGTTTTACCGGTTCGTTGTGTTTTTCCCCAGCGTGAATGCGTCATCTGTCCATGTTGCGACGAGATTCTCCTTGTGAGGTTTGAACCAAGTTTGGTAGGCGTAAGAATGTAACTTTTGTAGGCCACTACAATTGTGGAACCGTTTGTCTCTCTTGGCATTGTAGTCGTCCTCAGTGGTGCAATAGAAAAGGTCCTTGTACGCATTTGCCACTCTAGTCGTTCTGGCCTTGTTGGTCAGCTTCCTCTCAAACAACTCGATGTTGCGTTGTATGTGAAGCCTGCAAAGCAAGAATTTTGCGTTTGGAAACATGCGGTATACTGGATTCATCAACGCAACCTCCCTATCCGTCACTACACATGTTGGTTGTTGTTTGACTTTAAAGAACAACTTTCCAAGTTGCTCAATGGCGCATGTGTAGTTCTCCGTTTCCTTGCGGGCAAGGAATGCTCCGGTGATGTTGAAATTCTTCCACGTCGATGTGACACCTACAATCTCCAAGAAGGGATTGTCGTACTTGTATGTAAAGGGGAAGTTGAAAACAACATAGATCGATCTCACACGATAGAAAACATGAATTCGACGAGATGGACTTACACATTAGTCGAGTAAGTGGAGTCTAGCAGGATAACGTTCAGA
This sequence comes from Phyllobates terribilis, assembly GCF_046119375.1. Classification (NCBI taxonomy): domain Eukaryota; kingdom Metazoa; phylum Chordata; class Amphibia; order Anura; family Dendrobatidae; genus Phyllobates; species Phyllobates terribilis. The sequence goes on along the minus strand of NW_027368947.1, from coordinate 28,684 downwards.
AATTCCCTTATAAGTTTTATCCCATCCGGACTTGCAAAGAATACGTCTTTAGTCTTGTTTGTTTAGGGATCGAATGTGTACTCCTTATTATATTCGTTCTCCTTGCACTTCTTGAAGAACTCTTGCACAATAGTACATCCTTCCATTCCTTCCCTCATGAACTTCTGATTGATGTTATATATTTGCTTAATGTTTGTCACATTGGTTGGGCTGGACAACATCCTCAGTACATACCTCGGTTGTACATGTACCTCAGCCATCTCTTTCATCAGCTTCAACTCTTCCTTAGTGGGACGCCCAACATATGCGTTACCGTGAAGGTTGTCGCTGATGACATGGTTGTGTGTTCCCTTGCACACAACAATATTTCAGCGGTCCAGCGGTTCTTCAAACACTTGTATGAGGAATGGGCAATCGCACTGTCTCACTCTGGTTCTGACTTTCTCGCTAGGGGATTTGGTTGGCGTGCTTTTACCTCTCCTCTTTTATGCTAATCATATGACAGGCCTTCTACCCTTAGTACCTTTGTCCACCCTGTAGTTCACAAGCATGAAGTTGAGCTTATTTGCCTCCCCCTTCGCCCATGCAATGATGTCGTCTCTGTCGTCGAAAACCTTATCTGTGACTAAGAACTCGCTGTAGTCCACTGATGTTATAGGTGTAGGTCGTCCCAGCACACTGTTGGGAGCTGTATTTGATCGAGACATTGATACGAATTAGGAACATATGATTGTCCATAAATTTGACCCCCATGGTAGTACGAGGAGTTACTTCCGTACATGTCTGGTGCTATCTATATAGTTTAACAAACGAAATACCAACTGGAAGCTTATAGCACTAAATGCAAAGCAGCTTAATGCAACATAACGAAACATAGTGCAACATAACACAACATAAAGTATCTTGCAGCACAAAAAAGGTGATCTTACTAACAAATTAAGCATAAAGTAGCGTAAGAAATAAATCATATTACTAAGTCATAATGCAACATAACAGAACATAGGGAATAATTAAGACTGTTGGAACTCTACGATGGTAAACATATATTTAAACTAACCGGATGGTTGTAATCTTCCGAGAAATATGATGTATTTGGATCCACCCTTTGATCTATGCGTTCCTCATGCTCAGAATGACTAGATTCATCATCCTCTTCATGTTCTACCCTCTCAGTATTCATTTTATTAAACTTTGATAAGAAAAACTTCTTTATTTTTTGTAGGAATACAGATAAATGGTGTGAATGAATTGGTGAATGGAGATGGTGAGATGTAGTGGTATAAATAGGTGAAGATGAAAAGTGGTCAAACCTTGCAGTTTCGGATCCTTTCAATTCAGTTATCAACCATTGACACATCAAACAGAGGTATGGGCTTGATACGACAGCCTAATTATGAGTTTTGCAGTATAGCTTGCGGTGCGTGACGGGTACCAACACCTCCCTCTTGATGAATGACATTACACTGCTCGTGACGAACAAGACATTGGGCTATATCTCACATTTTACATACATGGCTCATTAAAAGGGTGGACTGTTGGGCTATTTTCTTGTTTACATTAAAGTTGTGGTACTACATGTTGAGATATTTTCATTTTCATTCACTTCATGGCTATGTTATTGGTGTACAACTAATATTAATGCATTCAATTTGATACTCACTTACCATTAAGCTACAAAAGATTGAAAACATGAAGACACTTGTTGTTACAAGATTACATTGTTTCTAGATAAGGCGATACTTCATTCGATTCTTCAATAGAAAATTCTTGGAATAGCATTACATTGTATTTAAATAAGGCAATTCTGCTTTCGATATCTCTCCCAGGACAATTTCGCATGTTCCCTGCAAAGTTTCATAAAACAAAACAAAAATCATGGGTTAGGATCTGTCTTAGATTTTCTAAGACGACTTACATCTCTGACCGCTCTAACTTTATCCAAATATTTGATACCTTCTTTAGCCTTAGAATTAAACCTCATAAGACATTCGTTCTGCTCACTTAGCGCATTTCTCTCTTTCCGTAGTTCATCAATAATCTCTTGGGCTCGCTTACAGAACAGTGGATCGATCCATTCTGTAAAACTGCAACCTCCTTTGTTATTTGGTTTGTTCACATCATATGTGCCAAATTCGAGACAACCCCAGAACCTTCTACCAAAGTTCCACCGACCCTCCACAGTTTGTTGAACTAAAGGAAAATTGCAATGACAGACTGTATTTGACGTGACTGATGAAGATGATGAAGAAGCCATCTACTAAGAGATTGATGAATGTGGAATGGAGCTTGTGGATCTTGTGGGTGTGAAAAAAACTACATATGAATCACTTTTTTTATAGGGGTTGTGGAAAAGGGTTCTGAAGTAGGGTTGTGGAATAGGTATTGTGCTATACAACTGTATGTGTGATGTAACCAACTTCTATCCGTTATGGGTGTAATACAGTTGTAAACAACTATGAATTTCAGAAATCAAATAGGTGACTCCAACACATAACATACCAATGTTAAAACCACCTAAAAGTCTATACAAAGTTGACTACAAACTAGACATAAGTACATGAATGAATTCAAGTATCACATAATATCACATCTCAATATAGGTCATTATATAACACACAACATTGTTAAAACCACCTAATACATCCCTTTCATTCATTACAAGTATGTTTTCATCTTGTCGAACACCCTTACAGCCCCAGCAAGCCTACCACCATGATCTAATGTGATTTTCTTGTCAAAGCCCTCGTCACGACCAAGCGTGAACTTCCTACCATGAGATAGCTTCTTCATCACGCCCTGTGTCATAGCCGTCGTCACGACCAAGCGTGAACTTCTTGTTTGGACTGCTCTTCCCCTTATTCATCGTCACGTCCTTGTGTGGACTGCTCGTCACGTGGTTGGTTGGACTGGTCGTCACAGCCACCTCCAATCCCTTCATCACAAACCAACCTATACCCTCCGTGATAACCTTGGGTGCGAGGGTTAGTAAAAATTTACTACGACAGATAGAGGGTCTGAGGATAAATACGAGTAGAATTTAGAAAAGGAAAAACTACATAGTAGGATTAATTACTTGAGGGCAAATGGATGATCATTGATCAATGCTTTTTATCGGCTCCGGTGCCATTCGTGATGTTAAGATCCAACCAAAACAGCCGGATAATAATTAAGTATTATTATTAATTGTATTCATTTTTTAACTAGGACGGAACGGAGTATATTTGTGTAGTTTTGTATTTCTATTTACCCATCTTGTAGCAAGATTGTTCAAATAAGGGTAACTTTTTAGTGGTAAACCTTATATGAAGTACAAATAAAATATTTTTGTTGACAAGATATGTAGTGTGGGATTCTCGGTAGGTGGACCATTGAAATGAAGGATAGGTCCAAGTTACAAGACTATTCATATCTATAAATAGAGGTTTGGAAAGAGAAAAGAAGTTGACCAGTGTTCACTCTTGCCATTTATAGTAATCTGAGAGCTCTCTTTCTTACTTCACATACACAATCGCCTTAACCCTCGACACACCACATGCCTCCCTACCTTGGGTTTGATAAGCAGGTACACGAAGTCTAACACTGGTGCCGTCTGTGGGAACTCTCTCACAAAGTTAAGACGAGTGTTATACGATGGTCATACTAGAAGGTCTCCCGAGTAATTGTGCCCCTCGCCGGCAGTCACCCTCCGCTACACACTCCAACTACGCGTGGGTTTCTCAAGAAGAGTTTGAAGAGTTTTGTGAATGGAGAGAGTACATGGAAAACCATGTCCATCGGTCAGAAGGATTCCATCATGGCAGAAAAACTGGGGAAAGCACCCCCTCTGACTATTACTCGCGTGACACGTACACAGATACATACAACTACTATGACCACACCCCATTCAGCCCGAGGCGTATGCATGGTTTTGAGCAACCACAGTTTCAACCACAATTCCATCCATCTCGTGAGCAACCATACCATAGGCCTCATGCAAGAACGCCCATGTACGCCAACGGCCCACCCCCTGTCCCTCATAGCCCATACGTTGCCATGTACGCTCCGAGACGTGCTCGCGAAGAATCTACCATATTTGCGGAGCACATGAACCGCACCCTTGTACGTAGTGATTTCAAGTATCCGACAATTAAGGATTACACGGGCAAGGAGGATCCTACTGAGCACGTCAGCTAATACCGCTATGCTATGCTCGCTAGCAACGTCGATGATGCAACAATGTGTAAGGGTTTCCCAAATACACTGTCTGGAGCAGCTCTGAGTTGGATCTTAAGTCTCCCCAAGGGTATTATAAGCAGCTTTGCGGACCTTGGGAGCAGGTTCCTTACGCTTTTCAGCACCTCGCGCAAACAAGAGGTAGTGATACAACACACCGTTGACATCAAGCAAGGTCCAGACGAATCCCAGGCGGATTACGTGGCGAGGTTTATAACAGTGGTTATCCAGGCTAGTGACTTCAAAGATGACACAGCAAGCTACGCGTTTCTGCGTGGTTTATATGATGGCATAGAGTTCAAGGAAAGAATGAGCGGGAAGAAGGGGATTACATACGAGGGGATGCTGAAAAAGCCTATGAATAGATACAAGGAGAGTTGATAACTGAGAAGAGTTCGTGAAGGGTAAATCAGAAAGGCAACCAGTCCTGGGGACTGAAAAGACATCATGATCAGAACCGACCGAGAAAATAAGAGTTCGATGCGCAAGCAAAAATAACATAACCTAGAGATCAATTGGGGAGGTTCAAACCCAAAATCTCATGGCTAATGTCACTAATGGAGGGAATCAAAGGGGAAAGAGGGCAATGGAGCGAAGACCAGTATGGTGCGAAAGACATAACACCACGAAGCATGACTCCTCAGAATGTCGTTCCATCAGAAGAGAAGCGAAGATGGAAGACTAAAAGGTGATGGCTGCTCAGCGAACCGGGGCGAACCCTCTGTGCCATGATCAGAATAATCGGGGCGAAACCCAGAATTTCCTCAACCAGATGGGTTCGTAGGAACCATCTCAGGGAGGCACGTCCCTAGACTCGCGAGCAGAGTCGAGAAAAGGAGAGCATCCAATACCACTCACCCAATAGGAAGACCCATCATGCTTGTAAGGGAAGAAAAGCGAGAGCCCTACCAGGTGACCTTTAGCGATAAGAATGTAAACAAGTGGGATACGTGAAGTGCTGATCCGCTGGTAATCCACATCCATCTAGGTATCAAGATTGTAAAAAGGGTCATGGTTGATACGTGCAGCGCATCATATATCCTATACTAGAACTCTTTCAATAAGCTGGGCATTGATAAAAGCCAACTAAGACCAACACAGTGCAACCTAGTGGGGTTTACAGGTGACTCTATGAAGGAGTCCGACGTAATCACTCTAGAGGTGATTCTCGGGGATGAAGGAGGCCCGCAAAGGCAATGTTCGGTTGATTTTCTCGTCATTCCAATGACGTCGTCCTACAATGCCATCATCGATCGTGACTCTCTAACAAGATTTGAAGCCGCAATATCTATCAACCATTTTTGTGTGAAGTTCCCAACAGTCTGTGATATCGAAATTGCACGCGGAAACCAAGAGGAAAGCCAGACTTGCTACCACTCGGCAGAAGAAGGCAAACAGAAGGTCGTTCACACTAGTCAAGTATACATGAATTCTTGTGGAGGCGAAGAAGAAGCAGAGCTAGATCCGCGAACATCACCCCCCTCAGATGCTCGACAAAGGCACCAGTCTCCATCGCGAGGGATAGCATCACACCATTTGGGTCTGACCATGAAAAGTTGTTCATCGGAAGGGGGTTGCAACCTTCAGTAACCAGAGGAATCGCAGAACTTTTTTCTGGTTCACGGGACATCTTTGCTTGGACGCCTTGAGATCTCAAGGGGATTCCGCCCAAAGTAATGAGCCACTAACCTATCTATTAAGCCTGATTCAGTATCAAAAAGACAACGCAAAAGGAAGCGGGAAGGACCAAAGAATATAGCTGTAGGAGCAGAGTTAGCGAAGCTTCTCAAGGCAGGCTTCGTGGTGCCGTGCAATACCCAACATGGCTCACGAACGTGGTTATGGTACCTAAGAAAGATACGGGGAAATGGACATGTGCGTAGATTTCACAGACTTGAACAAGGCTTGCCCGAAGGACAGCTATCCATTACCCCCCATCGACCCACTCGTTGATTCCACCGTCGGGTATGAGGCACTAAGTTTCCTGGACGAATAGTCAGGGTATAACCAAGTACCTATAAACCCCGCTGACGCCGAACACACTACTTTCATCACCAATAAAGGCACTTTCTGTTATAAAGTGATACCATTCGGACTAAAGAAAGTGGGAGCTACCTTCCAACGCCTCGTAGACAAGATCTTTAAAGGTATGATGGGAAGTGGAATCATACGTGGACGATATCGTCGTGAAAATCAAGAAACAAAATATCACGTACATGATCTTGGGGAGGTGTTTGATACCCTAAACAAGTACGGGATGAGCCTGAATCCAGAGAAATGTGTTTTTGGGGTGACAGAAGGGAAGTTCCTAGGTTTCCATATCAGCAATCGCGGAATCGAAGTTAATCCCGTGAAGGTTAAAGCAGTCCTTGATATGGGGCCGTAGAGAAGCATCAATGAAATCCAAAGGTTTATTGGATCTGTGAACTACTTGGGGAGATTCTGTGTGAAGCTTTCTTAAAGGAATTTGTCGTTCTTTGACATGCTAAGGAGGCCAAAGTTTTTTCAATGGACCAAAGAATGTTCAGATGCGTTCGCAAAGCTCAAAGAGCACCTCACTCAGTTACCTACGCTCTCCTGTTCCAGGTGAGAACCTACAGTTATATCTCTCAGCAAGTGAAAAATCAGTAAGTGTAGTACTAACTCGCGAGGCGCAGAGGCCGATTTCGTGAGTAAGGCATTGCATGCTACCGAAGTACATTACGCCCCAATAGAGAAGGCAATATTTGTGTTGGTCATAGCAGCGCGCAGGATGAGACCATACTTCCATGCACACACCATCCAAGTATTAACTGATCTTCCCCTACAAAGCTTCCTACACAGGCCAACGACTTCCGTAAGTCACACGACGTGGGTGGTTGAGCTGTCTGAATTCGACATCCAGTACACACCAAGACCGGACATCAAGGCAGATGCCTTGGCAGATTTCATCACCAAAACCAGCTTTCGCAAGACTACAAAAAGAAAAGATGAAAGAGTATGGAGGATGTATGTGGACGGAGCAGTGAACGCGGAGGGTTGTGGAGCGGGTATAGCCCTCATTTCACTAGAAGGGGTAATCTAAAAACACGCGATTAACCTGAATTTTACCGCAACCAACAACAAGACTAAGTACAAAGCACTGGTAGTAGGAATGGAAATCGCCTTAATTCAGTAGAAAAGGTGGAATGCTTTTGTGATTTTGAGGTAATAGTGCAACAGATGCAGGGGGTATGCGAAGCAGAAACTGCTAACTTGCTGAAATATCTAATAAGGGCCAGCACCCTCCGTTCTTTATTCAAATAGTTCTTGCTCACAGCTATCCCTCAGGAAAAGAATGAAGATGCGGACAATCTCGTGAAAATGGCATCCAAATTAATGCTAGAAGAAGAGAGTAAGGAACCTAAGCCCGTATGAACATGAAGAAATGATGAGAGAGCTGTAAGCCAGCTGTTCGAGATGATGGCCATAAACATGGAGGTTGACGATTGGTGTAGTCTAATCTTGAAGTACTTAGCTCATGGCGTAGTCCCAGATATCCTCGTGAGAGACGAAGGCTAGAGGTGAAAGCAGCTCGTTTCTACATTAACCAGGGAGAACTATACAAGAGAGAATTCATGAGTCGGGAGTTGTGATGTTTATTTGTGGAAGATGGCAAGAAAATGATAATAGAATTGCACGCCGGCCTATGTGGGATGCAGGCAGGTGGAGGGCATTAGTCTACAAAGCCTTATGACAAGGGCACCACTTGATATCAATGAGAAATATGCTCTCAAATATGCTCGTGAATGCCAGGCATGTTAGCGTCCCGCCTCAGTGTCTTACCAGCTGAAGGTAGAAATGTAAATCATGGCGGGGCCGTGCCCTTTCGCGATGTGGGGCCTGGATTTATTAGGCCCGTTCTCACCAAAGGCACCAGGGCAGATGGAGTTTATTATTGTGTCTATAGACTATTTTACGAAGTGGATCGAGGCGATACCGCTCGCAAACACGACCGTGGCTAGTGTGAAGAAGTTTCTCTGGCAAAACATCATTTTCCGCTATGGGTTACCTCAAGAGATAGTTACAGACAGGGGACCACACTTTAACACTCCAAAGCTCGTGCAATGGTCTGATGACCTCGGCATTCGCCTCAAGTTCTCCTCAGTAGCCCACCCGCATTACAACGTCAGGGTAGAAGCCGCGAACAAAAGTATTGTTACGGATCTAAAGAAGCTCTTGGACGGTGCACGAGGAAAGTGGGCATAATTCCTCCCACTAGTTCTATGGGCAAATCGTACCACCAGCAAAAGGCAACCGATGAAACACCGTTTGCATTGGCCTGCGGAGGAGAGGCAGTTGTCCTGGTAGAGCATCTCTTCCCCAATGACAGGATGTTGCACTTCGACAACACCTCGAATGACAAAAAATTCAGATGGAGCTCCAGCTACGCGAAGAGACCAGGGCCATGGTCTCCATTTGAGCCTCTAATTACAAAGCTGGGGTAGCCAAATACTACAACAAATCTATCAACGCAAGGGGTTTCACGAAAGGGGACTTGTCCTACGCAAAAACTGAAGGCGGCAAATTAGACCCAAGATAGGAAGGACCTTACATCGTGGATGACGAGGTCGCCCTGGAGCATATCGGCTAAAGGATTGTACTGGTAATCGCATCGCGAATTCTTAGAACGTGATGCTCTTACGAAGGTACTATCCCTGAAGCCGCACCCACCAAGTATGCTTCAAATCTATACATAGAATATCGCACATCGCGAAGGAATATTATTCTAACAATATAATCATTACCAGAACTTAAATAAAGAACTCCCTCAAGGAGGAATAAACTAAGCACAATAGTTCACGCGAATGTCACGGTACGGTATACTCTTCATTTTCTCGAGGGAATAATATAACGAACTTGACGGAATAAACTCATTCTTGTTTTATCTCAGAGAATAAAAAGCCTTTCTTACACTAAGCACTCAAAAGTCGTGTAAGCCTCCAATGAGAAGGATCAGCGCCAAGTAAGCCTCCCTAGACAAGGAGAATTGATCACGTAATCCTTCACGAGAGAATGAAGCAAAAAGCCTCCCATGGGAGCAAAGCAATCCGAGGAACGAAGAAGAGGTAAAACACAATCCCTGCCCCTTTTTTTTCTGAAATGTTCGTGGCAACTACACACTCACTAAACACCACATACAGGAAAGAAGAGTAGCCATCATTCTTAACAGAAGAAAAATAACGCTCAAAGGAAAGAAAATTTCAAGCACACAGGTAAAACTCACACCTCTGAATAAGGCCCCTAGAAAAACACGCGCTCACACTTGTTCCTCACAGATTCATGAATGGACAAAAAAACAGGAAACCACGATCTTCGCGAAACTCTTGGTGGCGACATACCAAAAGTAGACCAGGTAGGTCGCCTATACAATCCCAAGGACTCGCGAATAAGATTAGTTACAAATTTTTGTTTGTTCAGGAGAGCACGAAGGCAACAGACCAAAAAAAGCAAGAAATGCAAGAGCATGAAGATAGGATAGACGACGCATACTGTTACTTATTGCATTAGTTTTACGAAACAATATTTTGAAGAAATAGACATGTCATTGCAAAATTAGTACAACCAAACAGGTAGAATTCATTCTTACTATTTCGTGTAAGCTACAAAAAAAAAGGGGTCGTATATAGTAGGTTAAACAGCTTCCAAAATAAAATGCAAATAGTCTCATAAACTTCCAAAGCAAGAAACAAACAAAGGGTGATTAGGAGAAGACGGCGGTGTGTCAAAGAAAACGACGGCTGGATTGGGAAGGAAATGACTTTTCTTGGGAACTACCCCACCGTTAAGATTGAAAGCACGAATATTCCAAGCCTCCAAGAGCTCTTCTCGATCATCAACAAAATTCTCTACGGGAGGAGGGATATAAGGAGGAGGAAAAGGCTCGTACCCCATACGGTCTTCTTTGTCAAGCACAAAGTCTGTGACCCCTTTTTTCTGCAGCTGTGCCTGAGTCATGATATGATAAAGGGAGAGGCGATAACTACCGTCATAGGCAGAACGATTATCTCCACGATACCCGCTCATGTATTCGTGGACAGCTTGAAAATGAGCATCCTTGACTTCTCTTGCGTGCTAAGTCTTCAAATCGGCAGTACTCTTAGCATTTTGAGGTCAAAGAGTGTCTAACTCTTTGGAAAGCTGGCCATATTCCTTCTTAGCACGGACTCTCCCCTTCTTCTCCTCCTCAACCTCCATTATAACCTTCTTTATGTCCTCACAAAGGCCCTCGATGGTATCACCGTGACCGTCTTTGTCCAAATCATGAGAGGCCACAGTGTAGATCAACTTCATAGCCTGAAGATAGCCATCTAAATTAGTACAAGAATTATAAATAAGCAAAACGACTCAACGCAAAAAGCCTACCAGGATCAAAAGCTGCTCGCGAGACACAACCCCATTCTCTAGCTCGTCTTGAATGGCCGGTGGGAGAGCAAGGAGAAGATTGGGCATCATCAAGATAGTAGAAGTCTTGATGGAGGGGATGACTTCGTTAGGCGCTCCTCCCTTCTTAGAGCCCGTCTCACTATCGCGAAGCTTTTTTGTTCATGATCCTCCCTTTTTTGGCAATCCTCCTTCGATCTTCTTTCTCTTTTGGAAGCCACCAGCGCCGCCACTAGACGAAGGAGGTTTGGAGTGAGAAGGGTGGGGGTCGATGACTGGGTTTTTCTCGCGAGGAGCACTGTCCACGCCCTCAGTTACCACACCAATTTTGTTAGACTTCTCCACACTCACCGCCTTACCGCGCCTAGCCCCCCATGTTGGGTAGAGAGTCCAAAAGTGAGAAATAGTTTGTCCCTGCATAATGAGAAGTTAGAACATTAGGCATAATAAAAGCAACCCACTGTAAACAAAATTAGCGAGGATATAACCAGAGGGGTGAGGGGGACTAAGTCCCCTTTCTTCACGAAGTTTGTTAGTCACTTCACGAATAAAAATCCGCAAAGAAGAAGATGGATAATTTGTGTACTTGTCAAGGTAAGCACGCTTGATAGCTTTATCCACGAAAATATTAGGAAAATACAAGCTGGTCTGGATGTGATACGCGAATGTATCTTCCAGGGGAGGCCGAATAAGAAACCATTGTTTCTTCCACACGTTCTCATTTGTAGACATCTTCCATTCCAAGTCCACAGTGGTATGAACGGAGTATAAACCCTCGTTTCCCGTGATCTTCCTTGGGGTATAAACGAAGTTAAAACACGAAGAAAGAGGTCTCGCACCAATATCCTGCGATCGTATCATGTAAATTGTCACCACTCGCCAAAACATCGGGTGGAGTTGAGTGGGGCTCCACCGATTCTCCTCTAGAAATTGTTTGACCCAAGAAAGAAGAGGAAGACAAAAGTCGGCCTCCATCGCTTGCTTGCTCATCGCGAACCAGCCTTCGAAGTGATATGCCATCTTGCAGCCCTCTGCCGAAAGCGCCAGAATGGTGCCCTTAGGAAAGGGATACGTACATGCTATTTTTTCGCAATTTTGCAAGGGTAAGAACCTAACACCCCACAACAAATTCGTTCCCCAGTTCTTTTGGCCTATAGCCGAAGATGCATCCGGTATAGATCTGAACAGGAGGACACTTGTCCTTGTAACCCTCTTAGATTTCAATCAAAGGGTTCGCGACATTAGAAGTACCCAGTCCAAGGGCCACTAACCCTTGCGATCCTTGTGCGAAGACTGTTCACATAGGGGAGGCGTGACAAGACAGTGTCGTCGGGTTGTCCTGGTCAAATAAATCCCTTATACTCCTCCACAGAAGTAGAGTGGTAAGTCGGGGTCAAATCCACAAGGAACCAAGAGTATTCACTTCTTCAAGTATTAAAATGACTAACTAGTGAAAAGTAATTGCTTGTGGGATTTGCGAAACCGATTTTGTTGTTGTGTTAATTGGGAAAACACTTTGTATGGTTGGTCGTAACCTTCTAGCCTAATTCAATGATCCCAGTTTCTTCTATTCGGGTTCTAATCTCTATTCTAACTCTTTTATGTCTTATAATCTCCCTAAAACAATGTACTAATGTCGCTGATTACGTCAAGTAGCCCTAATAACGTCTTGTCTACCAATCTAGCCTTGAAACTATCAAGACTAGATCCTAGACATCATTAAGATCATGGATAAATTGGAAGGTACACTGCCCTTGGCTCCAACACCAAAATAATCTTCCTATCCTACGAGTCCAACTAGTACAAGTAGAAATTCGTACTACTAAGCAGGCAAGGTTCTCCAACTCGGATAAACCAGGCCCTAGCAATATTAAATCGAACTAACAACCTAGGTGATTAATCTATGAAGTTCATTCAATTCAATTATCAAAACGCGCAAGAGATTAAAGCAATAAAGACATAATATATATTAAGAACCAAAGATACGAACCGCACACTGAATCAGCCCGGAGGCGCAAACCAACCACACAAAGTCAAAGGAGATTATTCCTGCCTCATTCCTAAAACCCTAATGAAATCCTGAAATTAATAATGAAGTGTGTTTCGGGAGAGGCAAAGCTCTCCCTATTTATAATGAAATGAGTGGCTAACCCTAAATGACAACCCTAACATGTGTTTTGAAGAAGCCTGACAGGCGTTAAACGGTCGTTGGCCCTATCAAAGATAATCCAACTAAATAATCCAATAGTGAAGTGGTAAGTCGGAGTCGAATCCCAAGGGAGCCAGAACGATAGCTTATTTCAATTGTGTTACCTAGTAGTAACTAGGGGGTTTTTGGTTGTAAAACTAATTACCAAATAATAAAACGTAGAATGTTGGATTCTGACTATAATGATGGAAAGCTCACTCTTTTAGCATCAACGCATTATTCTTATGGAAAGTTGATCATCGAATTCTATAAAAGTTATGTTCTTTAAATAAATAATCTAGTTGTCCTACTCTTTGTTCGTAAATAGCAACTAGTCCAAATAGTCCTAGAAACCCTTGTTGTAAGCAATAACCAAATAAATCCTACGGTTCAAAAGCTCAACAACATAAAGATCAAAGATAAGTAAGCCTATGCAATACCATTGGCAAATCGCCGATACTCGACACAGGTTTATAATCTCTACAAAATAAGCACTCGCAAATAGTCTATGCTAATTCTGATTGCTACCTAAAAGACAAGACTTTTCAAATCGAATTATCAAGCCTAGCGATATGAATGAATAATAATCAACCAAGTTGGCCACCTAGATAATATCAATATCAATCAATGACAATAATCACAAGAGAATATAAAACAATGCTGAAATTATAATTAGAACATAAACAATAGAATTCTCACAAACAATTCCTAGAATAATGGCTTCAACCTAAGAGTGAACTAGTAGGAACTTAGCCAGACATAGCCAAGAGAAAGCAATACTTGATTATGGATGAACTAACCAGGGATGAAGGTAGAAGATGGTACAAAGGTGGGAGCTTTCTTCTTGGCTGCTGAATCTCTAAGAACTAATTTGTGAAAGTGGCAAAAGATCATTCTAACATAAAAACTAAAGGTTTATATAGTATCTATCCTCTAGGAAATAAAATAACAGAAAATAAAAGATAAAATAGGGAAAAACTCATAGAAATTCAGACTGAATCTGCAATTGGGTCGGTCCGCGTCGGCAGTCTCGGTCCAGACATGTGAGTCTTGGTCGAGACTTTTTCCCAGTCACTCAGAATCGGCGCAGCTCCCGAATGCTACCTCCAAGTCGCGGTCAAGACTTTCATGTCGAAGCAAAACCTTGATCGAGACATTTGGGTCTTGGTCGAGACTTTTATGTCGAGGCAGAATCTCGATCGAGACTTTTGGGTCTCGGTCGAGACATCTTCTTTGTGGCTCTTTCTCGTCGTGGCGCCTCCTCTTGTACTGGTCTTTGGTCTTCTATAAGCTTCCGAGGCAGCTCGGCTTCTCCTCTCAGCTTCTCCATGGGTGTAGGTGTGGTAGTCTTCTATCTAGCTTCGTCCCAAATGCACTAAAGGTGAGTACAAACAGGATCTCCATAATAAAAACCACAAAACAACGCTTATGAGCACCCCGCAAATCCATAAGTGAACATCATACCTGATTCCAGGAATACCACTCAATAAGCACCTAAACACCTTGCTCGTCCTCGAGTAAGCAAAATAATACTCACTCCTCCTAAAAAGCACAAAGGTCTACAGTAAATATAGAGAAAGTCTGCTAGTGACTATACTTCAAACTCCAAGTGTATCGAGCACTAACCTACTCCGATCTATCTCCTTATGTCTCCGAGATGTCCTACCCAAAACCCTCCTTATTTCTCCACTTCATATGTCACCACTCCAATACAATAGTAATAATCGAACCAAGTGCTGTGCTTTTAAGCACATGTGGAATTCCTAATCTCCTCTAAGGGTAAGGGTACATAAATATGACATAATAAGGATAAAATCGAGTCTCCCACTCGCTTATACACTTCTTATTCCTCCTCTTCGAGTAATGTCCTAAACCACTAGATAATATGATCAATCCACAAGTCACAACCACCAATCCTAATTTAAAATTTTTGCATAGTACAACCACAACAATATGCATCAAACTCCAAGAAATAGAAATCTAATCCTATGATTTAACACAACCGCCGATAATATGTAACAAAACTAATAAACTAATGGAATGGTAAGCATGCAAAGTGTGGATAACAATAAGCTCATAAATAGAGAGATAAAAGGCCAAAACTAACTCCTTATCCCTCCTTGGTGAATCCTAATCCCTCCTTGGTGAATCCTAAAATCCGAGACATCCTTCAACTCCCTTCTTATGTCTCATGCGCCAATAGATATGCAATCAAATAAATAATCACAAAACAAGTAAATCCGGTGCCCTTTCGGGTTTTCACCAAATTCTAAGTGGTAGGATCTTTTTCTTTTCTATTTTAAATTTTTTTAGGCACCAACCTTTTCCTTTTTATCCATTTTTGCTTGCCTAGTTTTTATTCTTATAATTTTTCGTACTTTTTTTGATTTTTTCGTTTCTTTTTCGTATATTTTTTTCATTGGAGCCCCCCCTTTTGATCTATTCCTTTTTTACTCTCCAGGGTTTTCTGATTTTTTTTTAAACAAAAATAATGCAAGAGTTCAAGACGCAACATAAATCCGGGTACAGACTCGATCGAAAAACATTAAAAACAGTTCATCAGAGACTCTAAAAACATAAATTAGTAAGCGGAAATAGCAAGAGAAAACCAAAAACAACATCATAAACCTCCTCGGTACGTCAACTCCTCTTCCCACACTTCAACAACGCATTGTCCTCAATACAGCAAAAGAGGACATCATAAGAAGGGAAGAGGGGGAAGGTACCGCAATCACTCCTCAGCATCATCATCATCTCCGTCAACTCATCATCTGGTAGCGGTGAAGACGCTACTTTCGGAAGATATTTTCGAAAAATGATTTACCGTTGTTGGAGACCCAATAGTCGCGGTCGAGACTTTTCCACGGGGAGGAATTCGCGATCGAGATGCAATAGTCTAGATCGAGACATGGGTGATTTCGGTTGATGGTGTCTATTTTACTCCTCCAATGGCGTCCTTCCTGCTGACTCCTTAGACTTTCTAATGGAAATAACAAAAACAAAACAAACAAATGGGATTAAAGTTAGTAAAAATCCCCTGGGTTGCCTCCCGGTCAGCGCCTTATTTAACATCGCGACACGACGTAAGATCTCTCATTCAATGTTTTTCCAATCCTTTCCGGATCGCATCATCCAACAATAATTTCTTAAACCATGGATGGAAAGGTTTGAACCTTAGACCATTTTCCTCCTTTACCACCCATACTTGCTTGGGCTTCTTATCCTTTTTGCTCTCCCCACTCTTATTTTTGCCTTTGTCCTTTGCTTTTGCTTTCTTGGCAACCTGCACAACAACTTTAGCAGGTTTCTTTTCTTGTGCGGTTAGTGAGGTGGGGCCACTGCCCAAAACAACATTCGATCCTAGCTCAGAAATTTTAATAACATCATTTATACAGAATACTGAGCTATCATCCAGGGGTTGTGTTGCAGTACCAAATATATTAAAGTTAACGACATCCCCGTCAAACTCGAGCGTAAGCGCCCCAGTATCTAGATCTAGCTTAGTTTTTGCGGTCCGCATAAAAGTTCTACCTAATAGAATAGGTGTAGCATGCGAATTATGGTGATCATCTAATACATGGAAGTTTGCAGGGAATACGAGATTCTCTACCATAACCAACACATCTTCGACCAACCCTTTCGGATAAATCGTAGATCCTTCGGCTAGTTGCAAAACAACCCCAGTTTTACTCATGTACCCTAAACCTAATGATTCGTACACCGAGTAAGGCAAAACATTTATCGAAGCTCCTAAGTCTAACATAGCTCTATCAATTCTAGTTTCACCTATGGTACAAGGGATGCTCACCATTCCTGGGTCTGCGCGCTTGGTAGCTATCCTTGGCTGGATGGCCGCATAGACCCTTCCGCTTACCTGTACCTTTTTCCTTCCTTGCATCTTCTCGTTTGTTTTCGTAGTGCACATATCCTTCAACCACGTAGCAAAACGGGGCACCTTCTTGGCGAGTTGGAGTAGATAACTATTCCCCTGGCATTTTCCGAACCTCTTGAGGATCTCATCGTCATCCTCTGGAAGTCGCGGTTGAGAGTCGGTGTCGCGGTCGAGACATTTTTGGGCAAATTTTTCGTATTTTGGATCACCGCCATCTCGATCGAGAGGTTGGGGTCGCGATCGAGATTTCTCCTCGGGGGTAATGTCGCGGGCGAGAGTTTCTAGTCGTGACCGCGAGTTCTTCTCGGGGCTAAAGTCTCAGTCGAGACTTTCCTGTCTCGGTCGAGACATCTCCGTAGTCTCTCCCTCCTCGTCTTTTTCGGTGGCCTTTTCCTCTCCTAGCGTCGAGATTACGCTTACATTCTCTTGTGGTGCTGCTACGGCCTGAGATGGTAACTTCCCCGAGCCTTGCTGTTGAAGATTGTTGACCGCTTCCGCTATTTGAGCAGCCTGCTTTTCTAAGCTCCTTATGCTCGACTCCGTTGTTTGGACGTGGGCTATAAAGTGCTTGGTCAAGGACTCGAGCATCTCCTTCAGCGATGGTTTGTCGGCTTTTTGTGGGTATGGCGCACGGTATTGATTGTTGTATTGATATGGCCTACTCTACGCCCCTGACGAGTCTCCCCATCTAAATCCAGGATGATCGTTACCTCTCGGATTGTAGTTATTCTCTCGCTGATTGTAGTTATTGTTGTTGTTATCATAGCGAGTTCGGGGCGGACCGAAACCTCCTATGGCGTGTACTTTAGCGATGGTATGGTCCTGGAGCTGCGGGCACATGTTGGTAGGATGACTCTCATCCGCACAAATACCACATAATCTCGCATGCTTAGAATTTCCGATGGCGATGTTCTTGATTATACTCTTTAGCTCCGCTATCTCACTTTTCCACTCAGGCTCTCTGGAGCTCACAGCATTAGCTCCTTTCCTCGTGTACGTCCTTCCAAAGCTCCTCGTTCCTTCCGCGATCTCATTCAATCGTGCTCTAGCTTCGGCGGCAGTCAAATTCAGCACACTCCCATTACACGCAACATCTACTAATCTCCTCTCATTGTCTAGCAACCCATTATAGAGGTGGGTCACCAAGTCCTTCTCCTCAAAATCGTGAAACGGGAAGCTCGCACACAGTCTCGCGAACCTCTCAACGTAATCGTACAATGTCTCAACGTCCTGCTGTTCCACCATAGCTATCGCCCTTTTCAACGCAACTGCCTTCTTGGACGGGAAATACTTGTTGAGGAAGGCTTTTTGAAGCTTCTCCCATGTGTCGATACTCCCAGTGGGTAGCAAGTAATACCACTGGCGTGTGGTATCTTTCAGCGTGAGACCGAAAGCTCTCATCTTGATTTGCTCATATGTGACGTTACTCGGCTGCTGCAGCTGCAGATGTCGTGGAACTCACTAAGATGCATGATCGGGTCCTCCCCAACCAAGCCATGGAATTTTGGTAGCAAATTGATGAATCCGGTCTTTAGTTCGAACGTGATGCCGACATTCAGGGCATGCAGCGTCACTCCCAAGTGTTGTTGTGTCAAATCAGGGTCCGTAAGCTCGCGCAATGTTCTTGCCACCATCGATTCGATCACTAGATTTTGCAGGGATTGTCATAGATTTCGCAAGTGTGTCCGCTCTATCTCTGGAATGAAATCAAGCAAATCTGAATTAGTGGCTCGAGTGTGGACCATAAGATAGGTCTACACCAAGATAACACAAAGAGAAACAAACTATAACAGTTGGCTCCCCGGCAATGGCGCCAAAATTTGACAGGCGTTAAACGGTCGTTGGCCCTATCAAAGATAATCCAACTAAATAATCCACTAGTGAAGTGGTAAGTCGGAGTCGAATCCCAAAGAAGCCAGAACGATAGTTTATTTCAATTGTGTTACCTAGTAGTAACTAGGGGGGTTTTGGTTGTAAAACTAATTAGCAAATAATATAACGTAGAATGCTCGATTTTGTAAACTATAATGATGGAAAGTTCACTCTGAAGAAAACACGTGTTTGATCAGCTATTGTTCTCTGTCACTAAGGTTCATTAAGCCTTAGTTGCGCTTAACAAGGATTCAATTGCGCTTTGAATGCTTGGATTGCGCTTAACCTATGATGAACTATTAGTAATGAATTTACTAAAGTCCTTAAGTGCGGAAAAGGTTAGACATACAATAAAGCGCGCTTTAAGTTGTTAAAGCGCACCTATATTTGCACACACAAGAATTTCCAAATGGTGAGAACCCTAAGTCACTAGTTGACTCGGGATAAAACTCACCACTACACTTGTATTGATTAAGAAGTGATTACAATCTCTCGCTTCAACACAAGAAGCTCACTCATAAGCACTCTCTCTACAATACTCTGAGTTCAGCTCTGAAGAACAAGAAGGCACTCTCAACACTCTCTGATTACAAACGAAATATCTCTTAAGCTCTCTCTAGCTTCCTATATTCTCTACGTTTGCAATACCTAGAGTGAATGAAATAGTACTCTATTTATACACAAGTCTTAAGCTAAACCTATAACTCAACTGTGTAACAAACAAAGACTAAGCACGATGCCACCTCATCAATCCGTGTGCCTTGATCACTTCACCAGAATTAATCAACGGCTTGGAGTGAATTGGTTTTGTTCTTCATGTGTTGATCCACGCCACATAAGCAATCCGTGTGCTTCAAGCTCTAACAAACTCTTGCCACGCTGGCGATCCCTGGAGTACCGTCCCAAAGAGTGTGAAGTTCTTCTCGCACCTTCCTGTGCACGCAACTTGCACTCTCCCGCTTTACCAGCCTTCGAAGCGTGTAGATTTGTTCTTCTGCGCTCTGGCGCATCCTAAGCTTCAGTGGAACCTCGTGGTCAACTTTCTTCAACTTCATTCAAGCACGTCTCTACGCCCTCGAAGCTCGATCACTCTTACTTCTTGGTCTTGAATGGATTTATTAAACACCGTTTGCGAAACTTACTTTCTCCGCTTGGTGTTAAGCGCGACTGTGACCAGTCAAGCGCATCTTTAAATGTTTTAAGCGCATCCTTACAAATATGGCAATGACCTGGAAGGCTTAAAAACACTAAGAGATTAAACATATTAGTTTGTTATCATCAAAACAAAGAGAAATAGATTAAGCTTTAACAAGATGATTAAAGCTCAACTAACACACTCTTTTAGCATCAACGTATTATTCTTATGGAAAGTTGATCATCAAATTCTATAACAGTTATGTTCTTTAAATAAATAATCTAGTTGTCCTACTCTTTGTTCGTAAATAGCAACTAGTCCAAATAGTCCTAGAAAACCTTGTTGTAAGCAATAACCAAAGAAATCCTAAGGTTCAAAAGCGCAAGAGCATAAAGATCAAAGATAAGTAGGCCTATGCAATACCATTGGCAAATCGCCGATACTCGACACAGGTTTATAATCTCTACAAAATAAGCACTCACAAATAGTCTATGCTAATTCTGATTGCTACCTAAAATACAAGACTTTTCAAATCGAATTATCAAGCCTAGCGATATGAATGAATAATAATCAACCTAGTTGGCCACCTAGATAAAATCAATATCAATCAATGACAATAATCACAAGAGAAAATAAAACAATGCTGAAATTATAATTAGAACATAAACATTAGAATTCTCATAAACAATTCCTAGAATAATGGCTTCAACCTAAGATTGAACTAGTAGGAGCTTAGCCAGACATAGCCAAGAGAAAGCAATACATGATTATGGATGAACTAACAAGGGATGAAGGTAGAAGATGGCACAAAGGTGGGAGCTTTCTTCTTGGTTGCTGAATCTCTAAGAACTAATTTGTGAAAGTGGCAAAAAGATCATTCTAACCTAAAAACTAAAGGTTTATATAATATCTATCCTCTAGGAAATGAAATAATAGAAAATGAAAGATAAAATAGGGAAAAACTGATAGAAATTCGGACCAAATCTGCAATTGGGCCAGTCCGCGTCGGCAGTCTCGGTCAAGACATGTGAGTCTCGGTCGAGACTTTTTCCCAGTCACTCAGAATTGGCGCAGCTCTCGATCGTTACCTCCAAGTCGAGACTTTCATGTCAAAGAAAAACCTCGATCGAGACATTTGGGTCTCGGTCGAGACTTTTATGTCGAGGCGGAATCTCGATCGAGACTTTTGGGTCTCGGTCAAGACATCTTCTTTGTGGCTCTTTCTTGTCGTGGTGCCTCCTCTCGGGCTGGTCTTCGGTCTTCGATCTTCTATAAGCTTCCGAGGCAGCTCGTCTTCGCCTCTCAGCTTCTCCATGGGTGTAGGTGTGGTAGTCTTCTCTCTAGCTCCGTCCCAAATGCACTAAAGGTGAGTACAAACAGGATCTCCATAATAAAAACCACAAAACAACGCTTATGAGCATCTCGCAAATCCATAAGTGAACATCATACCTGATTCCGGGAATACCACTCAATAAGCACCTAAACACCACTAATCCTAAGCTAATAGTCGCTAGTAACACCCTATAATAACCTCCTATCAAAGCCCAACCCGAAATACATGAAAACCCTAGGGAAAAAGCCCACTTAAACCCTCGGAGGAAGGCTCTTTCACGGCGCAGGAGCGGAAGGGGCGCAATCGCGTCTATCTGGGCGCGATCGCGTCCCAGTTTCTGCAGAATAGCGACGTTCATAAAATACTCATAATGTTTGACTCACAACTCCGATTGCTCTCATCTTTTGAGATATTTAAGTAGACTCTAACTCTTTGAGTTGTAATCACCTCAATCGGACATCGGATCAGGGAGAACGAGCCATTTGAACACAACCCAACATCTCAACACTTCTTTTTCGCCCCTTCTTCAGTTGCATTCGTCCCTTTGCCTTCCACGTCTTTTCCCTTATGCTTGCAATCCTCGTGATTGCACTCTTTGCTCTTAAGAAGTCCGGACTACGACATTATGCTCCGATTGTGGCCTATTATGCCCTTAGTTGATGTTAATTTCCACTCCTTATGGTGTACAAGAGGCTGCCAATCATACCCTTATACTTGAACTATTGCTTGTCCTCGAGCAAACTGTAGTTGACTCTTGGCGTGCTTAGCGAGTGCGGTGGTACGATCCAAGTGGTCATCGATCAACTTCTTGGTTTTTGGTACCTAGCATCACACAACAACGGGCGTAGATTCTGACTCCAAACACAACTTCAAAGTAATGCATTTACGCTTCGCTTGACTCTAACTATGGTACCTAGTATCCCCCAATGTTCGAACATTGTTAACCCCTACGTAGATGCAATCATCTAAATTTCCAAACTATACCGAAAAGATCTCTATTAAGTGACACATGAATGTGAATAACGAAAGATTAAACAAATGATTGTGGCATGCCCTAACATGCTTCCTACATATCATAATTCTGCACAAGTTCCAATATTGTTTGAAAATAACCATCAACCACTCTCGGCTCAAGTAACAACAAAATGCATTTTCCTTGCTCCCTTTTATCCTGGTACATTTTTTTCTTCTACACCTTTACATTTAGGGTGTAGGATCCGTCCATTTTATGGTCCAGACCAATTTATTACTTTTTTTTCTTCTAGGTAGGCTCTTTTTTCAATAGATCGTGGAGGATCGATCCCTCGGTGGTATTTCAACTTTGGGCATTGCGTGCTCTTCCGATTTTCTTTTGCTAGGAGCTTTTCTACCTTTATACTTTTTGTTTTTCTTTTTCATGCAAAAAGACGGGAACAATTTATTATGACATAAAGTGAAACAGAAGAAAAGGTGGTGATTATGCAATCTTTAATAAGGTTCTAGTGTGTCCTAATCACAATCCACATGCTCAAGCGTAAGTCCAATACTTAATTAATCATATCCTCACCATATACGCTCGAGATATCAACGTCTAAGGTATAGTAAAAGAAATTTAAGGATCATGCATCTTTGTAAAAGCTTCACAACGTCACAAACAAAGGGGGAAACTACGGATGCCGACTCTAAAATTCAAAATGCAATAACAAAGGGGAAAACTGACTCAAAATTTGGAATGCATGGATATGCGAGGCTAATCCCCTCCCCCACACTTAAACTACACAATGTCCTCATTGTCAAAAAAGGACACATATAATGTAAGTGGGAAAAAGAAAAAAATACCTCTTTGTCGGGTTGCCTCCCAGTCAGCTCCTTTGTTTAACGTCGTTGGCTCGATGTCTTGCTCCTATATCCTGGTGTGACCAATCTCTTGGCCAGCTCATCCTTCCTTATCCAGTATTGTCTAAATCCTTTTTTCTTCCTTGTGAACCCCTTGTTGTATCCCTTCTTTGTCTCCACGTAGTGCCCTGGTGGTATGTCTGGTGTCACCTTGGGTACCTGAAAAATGGGTGAAAGAGGGATTTCTCCTTCTAATGTTAGCATGGGGGGCCCATCTGTCAATGCTTATTCTAGCCTATCATCATCTCTCTCGAGATTCACCATCATTATAGCAAAAACACTAGCAACTTCTTCTCTAGACTCCTCATCCTTACCTATATCAAAGCTCACTATATCCCCATCAAAATCTAATGATAGTGTCCCTCTCCCTAGGTCTAGTTTAGTGCTAGTCGTTCTCATAAATAGTCTTCCTAACATTATAGGTACACCCTCTCTATCATCTTCCATATCCATCACATAGAAGTCTGTAGGGAAGAAAAGCTTTTCTACCTTAACTAACACATTCTATATTACTCCTTTAGGCCGAATAGTCGATCCATCATCTAATTGGACTAAAATATTGGTTTCATTCAAAGGTCTGAGTCCTAATTTCTCACACAGAGAGTATGGGAAGACATTTATATCAACCCCTATATCTAACATAGCTCGATCAAATTTAGTGTTGCCAATTTGGCAGGGGACAGTGACCATACCTGGATCGTTGAACTTATGGGGCATGCGCTGTTGGTAGATTGCGAACACTCTTTCTCCGACCGCTACTTTGCTGGATTCCTTCTTCTTCTGCCTTCTTTTTACCGTGCAAAGCTCCTTGTTGAACTTCGCCTACCATGGTATACTTTTCACCAACTTGAGTAGGGGGGTATTCACGGCGCATTTATTGAAAAATTTGAATAGTTCTTTGTTGTTCGCCGGTTTTTGAGTATCCTTAAGTGCTTCTGGGAATGGGACTGGGGGCTTTTCTGAACCGAGTGGAGCGAAGTTCGGGCAAACGTAGTTGCTCTGGCGGAGCTTGAAGTCACCTCTTGGATCATCTAGTTCTTCCTCCTCTATCAGACTTCCTTTCTCCTCTTTCTCCTTCTCAGTCTCACCGCCTTCCGCTGACCGTAGGGCGTGACCGTGCTCAGACAGGTGCGACCGCGTCTCCATCTCAATAGCTATAGCGCGGTCGTGTGCCATGGTGGAGCGGTTGCGCTCTCCTCCAGAATGGGGGATGCGATCGCGCTTTTTAGGACGCGATCGCGCTTCGACTTCTGTAAGGGGGCCGCGATCGCGCAATTCCATGCGCGGGCGCGTCTCTTCCGGTTCTTGCAATGCTTCTTCTTCCTGACTTGCCTTCTTCTTGGAATTTTTACCGCTTCTTAATGCCACCGAGTTGACATTCCTTAGATTTTGACTCGTGCTTGCTACGTTTTTGTTCGGATTCACCACCGTCTGGGATGGTAACGAATTTGAGTTATTCTAATACAATGTCAAGATTCTCTACACGATCTGCCCCATTTGAACCTCTAAGTTTTTGAGTCTGCAATCGGTGTTCTGGACGGTTGATGTGAAGGCAGCTACATCTTGGTTAGTTCCTTGATCATCTTCATAGTAGGAGCTCCTGAATCTTGTTGCTGCTCTCGGGGCCTCATTTTCTGTTGGTCATGCGGGTCTCTATATCTAGGCTGAAAATTTTGTTGATTCTCCCAAGGTCGAGGAAATTCATCCTTCCATTGCATTCACCTCTACAATTGTGATGTCTTGTAACTCGGGTCGCTGGTATGACTGATTGCATGAACTCGTACATGTCTCACAGACTCGCGCGGTTTGCTGTTCGCTCTTTAGTAGTAGGATTTCAAACATCTTCTTTATTTCACTTTCCGGACTCGACCCTTTAATATTTGCAGCATTCACCCTTCTCTTGGTGCAAGTCTTCTCGAAACTCCTTGTACTCTCAGCCATATTCTGCAGTTTCTCCATAGCATCCTCTGGGGTCATGTTGAGAGTGCTCCCTCCGTAGGCTGTGTCGATCATCCTCCTCTCACCACCCAATAACCCCTGGGTGAGAAATTTTACTAAATCCATGTGATCGTAACCATGAAAGGGTAGCTAGAACATATCCCCTTAAACCTCTCTAGGTAGTCATATAACGTTTCCTCGTCTCGCTGCTTCACTTGCACTATCTCCCTCTTCCGCTCATTCTCCTTCTTCACTAGGAAGTATTTGAATAAGAACTCTCTGTGTAGCATCTCCCAGCTAACCATATATCTCTTTGGAAGGCAGTAGTACCAAGTTCTGGTGGCGTCCCTCAATGTGAGACTAAATACCCTCATCTTGAATTGTTCTTCCGGCACAATTTCGTAAAACTGGTTCAAGTGCATGACGGGGTCCTCTCCGGGCAGACCATGGAATTTTGGAACCAAGTCTATCACCCCATGCTTGAGTTGGAAAGTGACTCCTTCAACAAGTGGTGGTGGGGCCATCCTTTCTAGCTGCTGCTTCAGATTGGGGGTAGTGCGCTCCGCAGCGTCCTTTTCTCGACGATTTTGTTTTGCTGAGCATATTCCTATAAGATAAAGTTTATCAACGACCGATTTGCCCGCAACTTCTTAGGGGTCTGTGTTGGGACCTGATTGTTGTCCTGATTCTCTAGATCATTCATCGTCTCCGTTGTTCTTTCTCTTATCTTTCTTCTAGCAGTCCTTTCGATCTCTTAGAATGAGCTCAGAAAGTGGAAGATTAGTAGAACGAGTGCTGACGATACACTAGTCAGCCCCGCAGTTAATCAAGCTAATACCGTAAGAAATGAAAATTGGTTTCCCGGCAATGATGCCAATTGACAAGACGGTGTCGTCGGGTTATCCTGGTCAAATATATCCCTTATACTCCTCCACAGAAGTAGAGTGGTAAGTCGGGGTCGAATCCACGAGGAACCAAGAGTATTCACTTCTTCAAGTATTAAAATGACTAACTAGTGAAAAGTAATGGCTTGGAGGATTTGAGAATCCTATTTTGTTGTTGTATTAATTGGGAAAACACTTTGTATGGTTGGTCGTAACCTTCTACCCTAATTCAATTATCTCAAATTCTTCTATTCGGGTTCTAATCTCTATTCTAACTCCTTTATGTCTACTAATTGTCGTAAACCATGTACTAATATCGCTTATTAGGTCAACTAGCCCTAACAACGTCTTGTCTACCAATCTAGCCTTGAAACTATCAAGACAAGATCCTAGACAACATTAAGATTATGGATAAATAGGAAGGTGCACTTCCCTTGGTTCCAACACCTCAATTATCTCCCTATCCTACGAGTCCAACTAGTACAAGTAGAGATTTGTACTACTAAGCAGGCAAGGTTCTCCGACTCGGATAAACCAGGCCCTAGCAATATTAAGTCGAACTAACAACCTAGGTGATTAATCTATGAATTTCATTCAGTTCAGTTATCAATACGCGCAAGAGATTAAAGCAATAGAGACATAAGATATATTAAGAACCAAAGATACGAACCTCGCATTGAATCAGCCCGGAGGCGCGAACCAACCAAACAAAGTCAAAGGAGATTACTCCTGCCTCATTGGTAAAACCCTAATAAAATTCTGAAATTAATAATGAAGTGTGTTTAGGGAGAGGCAAAGCTCTCCCAATTTATAATGAAATGAGTGACTAACCCTAAATAACAACCCTAACATGTGTTTAGAAGAAGCCTAGCCCGAAATACATGAAAACCCTACACAAAAAGCCCACTTAAACCCTCGGAGGAAGGTCTTCTCGCGGCGCAGTAGTGGCAGGGGTGCGATCGCGTCTATCTAGGCGCGATCGCGTCCCAGTTTCTGAAGAATAGCCGTTCGTAAAACCGCATAACTTTTTACTCACAACTCCAATTGCTCTCATCTTTTCAGGTATTTAAGTAGACTCCAACTCCTCGAGTTGGAATCACCTCAATCGAACATCGGATCAGGGAGAACGAGCCATCTGAACACAACCCAACATCTCAGCACTTCTTTTTTGCCCCTTCTTCACTTGTATTCGTTCCTTTGCATTCCACGTCTTTTCCCTTATACTCGTAATCCGCATGATTGTACTATTTGCTCTTACGAAGTCCGGACTACAACATTATGCTCCGATTGTGGCCTATTATGCCCTTAGTTGATGTTAATTCTCACTCCTTATGGTGCACGAGAGGCTACCAATCAAGGCATCCCGATCTGTGCTAGACGAAGAAGCGCTAGACAAAGAAGTTGAACGTGAAGAATCCGAGGGACTAGAACCTAAATTAAGCATAAGTTAGAACCCAGGAACTTGATAAACATGAAATATTCTCGCGAAAAGTTACTAAAGGGAAATCTAAAAACTTTCACGAAAAAAATTTATCAGTCTCGAGAAAAAACCAAGAGGCTTGCTCGTAAAAGTAGGAAGATCAAAGGTCAGAGGCAACGAAGGAATTTCCTGCCTGACACCTCGGGACAAGTGAAGTTGAAACGACGGAAACCGTGATTTGACAAAAGAATTGAAAGGGCGACATTTATTATGTGACATGCAAAGAAACTGAGGCGGCCAGAAGAAGGAAGACGATGACGGTGGACGGAGGATAAAACCCCCCCAAAACACCCTGAAAACCCAAAAGATGAGAAGATCTTTGTATTTCCGGCGTCTTCGCCCGCCTCGACATCCTTCTTCCCCCTCTCCAAGACAATTAGTGTGTGGAGTAAATGTATAAAAAAGAAAAGAATGACGAGGAACGCAAAATTGGAAATGAGAATACTAACCAGACATGGCGCCCAAAGATACTAGAGGAGGTGTTGGAGGTTGGATGGAGAACCCACGGTGCCAAGCATGAGGCAGCATAACAAGGATGGTCACCGGAAAAGAGAGGTCACCGGAGAAGACAAGTAACTTGAGAGCGTTTTGTGGAAAGGGGAAAGGGCAAGTGAAGAAGTGAGAAGGCGGGCGCCGATCTTCATGTATATATAGTACAACAAAAGGGTCAAACGTCGACCAATCAAGTAAAGACACGTGGTGTTGGTGAATAACCCTAAAATTGTGCGCTCCTATATGAAGGTTCCAATTGTGTGAACTAAGCTTCCCGTGTGATCACATAAAAAACCTAGGGGTGGATGTTGGACCCCCAGTAGGTGGCCAATTGAAAGGAAGGATAATCCGGCCCAATTAGAGAAAATGTCCAAGGCACAAGACTATTTATGCCTATAAATAGGGTTTGGGAAAGAGAAAAGAGATTGATCACTGTTCATTCTTTCCATTTATAGTAATCTGAGAGCTCTCTTTCTCACTTCGCATACACAATCGCCTTGACCCTCGACACATGACAAGCCTCCCTCCTCTTGGTTTGATATGCAGGTACACGAAGTCCAAGCCCACACGAAGATCATCATCCAACCTTCATGAAGAGTAGTTCCCCATCAACAATCAAGCAATCTCAAGCTCTTCGCGTAGAGTGTTGACTACGCAAAGTTTCCCGGGCTCCAACACGTAAGATATATGATAATATTCATTATTATCTATTAAATTTTATTAGGTTAAGATTTGACATTCTATTAACATTTTATTATATTAAATCATATTTAAAAGTTATTAAAATACATCATTAAAAGAATAGTTGATAGATTGAACAACTTAATCAAACATACTTAGACAACCGATCAAATCTTGGATGGCGCTCAAATAATATATAAACTTCGTATGTATAACTGTATTATTAGAATTACTAGGTTGATAATGCACATGCTCTGCACGGGCTTTTGTTCAAGGTTTGAGATCTTATATGGATTGTAC